>NW_026928782.1:0-36408 GCF_032062105.1 Saccostrea cuccullata | reverse complement strand
ACAGGAATCAGTTAAAATATTGAAACCAGATTTAAATCTTGCTATGGTTTTGTTATTTTAAGTTGTAAAGGTTAGGGCTGTGGATACTGGGCTGGGTAGATCAGCAAGTAGAGCATCTGCACTTGTGATATAGGGGTCTAGGGTTCAATTCCTGGTCCAACCATACATTTTCTCCTTTGGTTGCATGATTGATTACCCATGGCCTTGCAGGTGAAAGTCCTGCCATGGGCGAAAATGAATTTTATAGGATGTCTTTAACGACAAAGACAATATCAGGATTGAGGGAGGAATATTATATATTAATTTGTTTGGATTGAGGATTAAATATTGGCCTGCCCTAGTAACTCAGTCACTAGAGCTCCTGACTAATAATTTAAATTAAGGTTTCAGGTAAGATTCCTGATCGAGCAATACATGTTTCTCTTTCCTGTTACACAGTATTCCCAATGTACAACCAGTGTCTTTGTAACATGCGGTTAATAGAGAAATGTGACAAGTATACATTCTAGATGCTGTACAATAACCTTTAGCACTATAAGCTTCAGTATAAATAACAACAGGACATGAATCTGAGGTCTGTGTTCATGTAAACAGCATCTAGGAGCGGATTACATGATCAATCAAGTCTGATGCATGGATGATGCAGACAGACTGCATGTATGTTAACATGATTAATCATTACTTCAAACCCTTTATTACCGTCAGTACTGGGGTATGGGGACTCTGTGGCCCCATCCTCCATTCCACTCAGCAGCTCTTCTTTTCCAACATCACTGTCCCCTACTAGCAGAAACTTAAGCAAGTAGTCATAAGGCTTTAGTGATCCGATCCCGTTTTGCAAAGAGCACATTATCACAACATTGTTTTCTAGTTCTACAACTTTTACGGCTAACGAAAAGAAATTCCAAGTCTACATTGTAAGAGTCTGCAAATATATGTATCTTCTGGAGCTACATACTGCAAATTTATCACATATGTGGTGAAAATTACGTTAATAACATGTAAACATAGATCACATCAATATTTTGCGCAGACCGGAAGTCTCAATGCGCCTGTGCTCAAAGTGAAAGGAAGTTGGCGGGCTTTTTGACTACTTTCACTTTGATCAAAATCAGAAGTGCGAAGAACATTTTCTCAATAACAGCCATGGAAGAAGATCAAGAAAACGTAAATTGATCAAATTATATATATTTCTATTTGAATACAAGACTCTAAGATGTAGAAGATAAAAATATTGATAATAATTCCAAGTTCTTATTGAAAATTATGGGCATATATGTTTCAATGTTGTCTGACAGTTGAGTTAGGTATGAGAATGTAGGTCTTTGACTCTTTTAGACATTGTATTTGATAGAAAAAGATATTCTTATCTTGTTCTTATGAGTTCGTGTAAGTAATTTTATGCAAGTAGATTCTACTCAACAATCATGACAATAGCTAGATTAATTCTGCCCGGTGCTGTCTCATCTTGATTGATGTACTTTTAGCATGTTCATTTATGATATAGAGTAACATTATCATTTGATATTTCGTCAGAATTTTTTTCTTTATATTTAGATGCTTAAAAGACTAGCACAGATGAAGAAAGAATATGCCAGAAAACAAAAGAAACTTGAAGTGAGTTGAATATATAATTTTCCTCAATTATGATCTGCCCTGTTAAAAGTTATATCCATAATTATATGCAAATTTAGCTTTCAATGACCTTTTCCCATTAACAGTTTGTTGACTGTACAGTTGAACTTCCATGATGAACTCAAAATAATCAAGATTGAAGATCATGCATATTGGAACATTTATTTACTTGAAAAAACAATATTTCAGAAATCTGTTCGAAAGTCTAAAGCCAAGGCACATGTTAAACAGATACTACAAAAACAAGAGATTCTACGTAGCAAAGAGACGGACCAGGAAGATTTCAAAAATCAAATAAAGGAGCCAGAAAGAATCGCTACCCCAAATGATCAGGACAGTACCTCAAAGAGCGTAACCAGCTCGAAAACAAACATAGAATCACCCCCAAGAACAAATATTAAATCAACAAAGAGCAGTGCTAGTGATGGAAAACTATCCATCAAAACATCAGTTTTATCAGAAAATTCAGACAAAGGTGATTTCATGACATGTGATAGCAAGGCCTCAAAAAGAAGTGGGGAAGATGATGTAATTGTTGGACCCTGTGGAGACTCAGAACAAAGTGCTTCCACAAGAAATCTTCCCTCATCTTCAGAATCAACAGGAAGTGGAAAAAAAACTTTGTCTCTTAAAGCAAGGCGAAGAAAAACTTTGAGTCCAAACACATTTTCTAGCAACAAAAGTAAGCTACAAGTGGAAGGGATACTTCCATCAGAAGGAATCATCAAATGTATTAATATTCCTGATGATGATGATGATGAAGACATGGTTAAAAACAAAGATACTGATGCCAGGGAAAAGCAGATGGACAGTTTGGAAATAAACAAGCTTTCCAATGGCACCAAGTTAGCCGAAAAGCTCAAACCATCTGAGAGTGAATCATCTTTGGATCTATTTCCCTCATCCTTTGATGGCTGTGAAAAAATCAAAACTAAAAGAAAACGAGGAAGACCTGCTAAAGGTCGAAGAGCTTCACTCCCTGCTCAGACCAAGACGTCGATACTTCCTGTCAGTATCAGGAATTCCTCTGAATCCCAGGAGAGCCAGGAATTAGAAACTCTAATGTTGGTCCAGGAAAGTTTAGGATTGTGTAGTCCTATAGAGAAGAGGAAGACAAGACGTTCTCGGTCCTGTCAACCCATTCTTCTGTCGTCCGTTTTCCAGTTCATTATTGATGATGCCAAGAGAGAGCAAAAGGATAAGGATTTTGTATTGCCAACACACACATTTGGAGATCTTATGGAAGCAAAAGTTTTAGATAGATTAAGTGATGGAGCAGTACTTTCCTCTGTTGATGATCAGGAAGGTAAAATGATTACAAAGGTAGACCAGGACAAAGAAATTTCTATAAAAGAAGAAATGCTGCATGATACAGAACAAACACCATCTTCTGTTTTAGTAGATTCTAAGCAAACTTTAATTGAAACTAGTGAAGACCAAGGAAAAGGAGACACTTTGTCGCAAAGGACAGAGCAACAAGATGTTAAAGTTCTTAGTGAAAAAGCATCTTTAGGTGATCATTTTGAGGAATCAAAATCTTCTCCAAACAGCAGAGAGGAACATCATTCAAACTTAAATGGCATTACAGAGGTAGTCCTCAAGGATTCTGAAAAGGAAACTGCTCTTGAGGAGTCTCATTCAAATTTAGAAATACATGCTGAAGTTGAGCTAAACAAATCAGAAAAAAATAAAAGTGAAGAGACGTCAAAGACTTATGATGAACCAATTTGTTCAGAACCCCAGGAAACAAAAAATATTGCAGCTTCACAAGAGGGTAAAGAAAATGGCCAGACAGAAAATGACCTGAATAGCAGTCTTGGATCTGATATACAAACTGAGAGTGATGATGAAAATTTTGGAGACATCCTGAGAGAAAAGATGGCTATACAGGTATCCAAATAAAGTGTAATTTTACACTTATTTATTTTTTCTTTCCCTTCATCTGATTATTATATAAATCACCAGGTATTGGTGTAATGTAAGGGGTGTAAACATATTCTTTTTTTATTGTATTGAAAAAGATGCATTTTCTTTTCAGTTTCCCATAGATGACACAGTGATACAAAGTCATATTACAGTTTTCCCTTTGAACAAGAAGAAGACAGAGGTGATAGTTTGTCTGTGTAAGAAATCTATATCTGTGTGGGCTTTACATTGTGAACAGTTTACCTGTCTGCAAAATTGGAGTTTCCCTGAGGTAATTACAAGTCAAATTAATTTTATTACTGATTTCAGAAAAATTCAGTATCATTTTCTCAAGACTAGAATTGATTGTTTACAAAAAAAATTCTAAAAAGTGATTGCTGTATAAAACAATTGTTCCTGTTTCAGGTCAGTTTAATTAAAACACTTTCTAAACTTTTCTTCTCAAAGTGATTGTTTTAATCTAAAAACATATAATTTCTTACATAAACATATAATTATTGTAGGATCAAACAGCATTAGGAGGAGACCTCATGCTTCCAAAGTCATCAGAAATCCGCTTCGCAGCCGTTTTAGAAAGCTCTAATTCGACCCAGTTGTATTCTGCTGTTTTCCAGGAGGACCAAGCCTTCCCTTTGTTTGAAATAACCGACATTCCAACTCCCTCTCATCAGTATGTTTAACTCTATCAGGCTATCTTTTATTTTCAATCCTTTTACATTCTAATTATCATTTATTTCACATTTTATACCTAAGGTGTATCAAAAATATCTTTTAATAGGTGAGTAGTGCATATATAATTTTTTTAAGTGTCATAGCAGACATGAATAAGGGTGTCTTTTCATACCCCAAGAACAATGATAATTCAACATCCGTGCAAATTAGTAATTCCACTGTAAGCAGACTGTTTTCTTTTTCAGGATTCAAATATGTGCTGTGAAATTTAATGAAGTTGTAATTTCTCAATCCGACTCTCCCAACACAATAAAATTATCAAAGTACATCATGGACTCGGAGATAAAGACTTTGTCAAGAACCATAAATCTGGAAGAAACATCTGGTGTCTTAGACACTGTGTGTGGCATCCAAGGGCAGCAACAAGCAGTAGCTGGATATACTAAAGATGGTCTTCTTCATATTTGGTTTGTACTCTCAGATTTTACCTTCAAGTAATGTTTTGTTTCTTTTATGTAAGATATTGGTTGTTTCATTCTGAAAACAGAATAAAACAATCTAAGAATGAGTAATATATTGTGTTGCAGTAATGTTACAGAGTGTAATTGATAAAAAAAAACTACAAATAGATATTTATTAAAGAATAATTGAGAAATATACAGCTTTTATTTTATTTTTAAGAAATTGAAATATTTCATGAATTTTTAATTTTCACAATTCTTTTTTTTACAGGAATCATGAATTGGGAGCTCTTGTTTTAACAGTAAACTTGGCTGTGTTCTGGCCCCATCCCTCACACCTTGTTGCTGTGCTTCAAGAAAAAGTAAGGCAAAAATTTTCCAACTTGGCATTGGTTTATTAATTATTTTTAAAAAGTGTATGTTTCAATTGATACCATAGACTCATATCTCATTATTTTAAACTTGATTAGACTTAAAAAATTAGACAAATGAGTTTTCTATACACTGGGACTTCCAGATCTGACAATGTGACATATTCATGGTAATAAAGATATTGATATTTGACTTTGAGATGTACATCCAAGGTCGGTTGATTTTGTCTTGATAATGCCTGAGAGTAAAATAATCTTTCTGGGACATAGAGCTGAATTTATTCAATCAATAGTCTGAGGTTCTACCATGGAAAATACACTCATCAATGCTTTTATCAGTACATTAGATAATTAACTACCAGAGAAGTAATTAATTCTGTATTTTTTTTATACAGGGGTATCTATTCTGCCCTCTGATGGCTAGTTCTGACTGTTTCCTGGCGGGCTGTATAATGCTGGTGAACCCCACAAACTGTCAAACCAAAGTCCTATTTCCACTGAACAGCAAAAAGTGGAGAGGGTAAGTTTCTCTTGATTTTGGATTTGTACATGCAGTTCTTGGTACATCTGCAATCATAGTCATTCATACTTTATTTCTTCCTCCCATTTCAAAAAAAAAAATTACTCCATAGAATTTTTGAAACAGGGTTTCAAAAAAAAAAAAATTACTCCATAGAATTTTTGGAACAGGTTGATAAACTTATATTATTTTTTTCACAAAAACTGAAACAAAATGTTCTAATTCAATTTGACCAGCTGAATATTATTAGCTCACCTGAGCCAAAGGCTCAAGTGAGCTTTTCTGATCCCAATTTGTCCGTTGTCTCTCGTCGTTGTTGTAAACTTTTCACATTTTCATCTTCCGTCTGTCTGTCTGTCCGCCTGTAAACTTTCCACATTTTCGACTTCTTCTCAAGAACCGCTGGGCCAATTTCAACCAAACTTGCCACAAAGTATCCTTGGGTGAAGGGGATTCAAGTTTGTTCAAATGAAGGGCTCGTCCTCGTTCAAGGGGAGATAATTGGGAATTAATGAAAATTTGGTGGTATGTTTTAAAAATCTTCTTCTCAAGAACCACTGTACCAGGAAAGATGAAACTTATGGGGAAACATCCTCAGGTAGTGTAGAGTCAAGTTTGTTCAAATCATAACCCTCGGGGGTAGGGCGGGGCTACAATGACCAAAGTTTTACATAGACATATATAGGAAAATTCTGTAAAAATCATCTTATCAAGAATAGCAAAGCCATGATTGGTCATTGGACTACTTTTGGATTTAAACTATTTAAATTCAAACCAATTTCTACTTTTTCCTAGCCACAGTGCTCAGGTGAGCGATCTGGCCCATGGGGCTCTTGTTAAATCATTTCTTTGAGTAGGTGTAGGTGAAATAATTTAGCATATGGCAATTAAGCTCTTCAGAAAAATAAAAATATTGCTATATAACATATGGATCTCATAGCATGTGACACTCTCACTTGCATTTATTCTCCATTTTCAGATGCAGTAGAGCCTTCCACATGGATGATTACATAGCAGCAGTGAATAAGTCTGGTTCTCTACATATCTGGGACAAGTTCAGTGGTGAAATGGTGGCTTGTATGGAGAACACTGACATCTTAGGAATTTGTAATCATAAAAATAACATTGTCTTAAGCAGAGAACATTGTATACATTGTTTTACATTAAAATCCTAGGTTTGAATTGGATTTTGTTACTGTTTAAGAGTTAAATTGCAAGCTCTGTTGTATTTGTGACAGAACAAGGGGTGTAGTCAAGAATGTAGCTGGTATGTAGAGAGCTATTCATGTATTCATAGGAACACCCTGAATGACATGCTAGCTTAGCCAATAGTGAAAGGGATCATACATACCATATGAGCAGAAATTTTAGCAAGGATTCAATTTTGGTTCATTTACCGGTACATGTGTAGCAAGGGTTCTGAGATGTCTAGAATTGAATATTGCCAACAATTTATTCCATTTCAGTTGTTAAAACTCTTTCTCACTTGATATTATAAAAATTGCAAAAATTTCTTCTTGCTAAAAATACATGTACATGTATATGCCAATTTTTTGGAGTGAATTGCTAAACTTGTGTGTAGCTTAAATTTCTGTGATACGATATTTGATGCTCAGTATCATTCAGGTGTCCATCTTAGTTATTATCGTAGTCATTAAAACTATACAAGATGCATAAACTGGAGTAGCTGCACATCTGTAGCTCGCTTGTCTGAAACAAAAGGCCCATGGGCCACATCGCTCACCTGAGTAACTTTGGTGATGCAGTTCTTTACCAGATTCCCCCTCTCGCTATAGTCCTAGTCCTATAGTCCCTTGCTGGATTCCCTATTGTGGCCCCGCCCTACCCCTGGGGGTCATGATTTTAACAATTTAATATCTACACTACCCAAGGATGCTTCCACATAAGTTTCAGCTTTCATGGCCCAGTGGTTATTGAGAAGAAGATTTTTTAGTGACACCACCCTATTTTTGTCTTTTCTTGATAATCTCCCCTTGTGAGGGGACTTGGCCCTTCATTTTAACAATTTAACCTCCCCTTCATTCAAGGATGCTTTGTATCAAGTTTGGTTAAAATTGGTTCATTGGTTGTTGAGAAGAAGTCGAAAATGTGAAAAGTTTACAGACGGACGTACAGACAGACGACGGACAAAATGTGATCAGAAAAGCTCACTTGAGCCTTCGGCTCAGGTAAGCTAAAAAGTGAAATGGATGATCAGAGAGCTACAGTGCCACCCATTGCAAAAAGGTGCACTGTTTCGAGATTTTTTTCACAGTATACTTCCAAATATTACTGACTGTGTGTTTCTAAAATATTCTTTAAATACTGTAAACGTGGAAATTTTGACGATGTGCTAATTTTTATTATATTGACTATTTTTCTTTTCTCATCAAAATTTACTCTCGTCAAACTTCAAATCATAAATATAGCGTCACAACAGACACTGACCACTGTACATTACCACTTACAGTAATTTTCTTGGCTTTCCCCTACTTTAAACAAGAGGCCCATGGGCCACATCGCTCACCTGAGAAGCTTTGGCCATTCTGTTCTTTACCAGATTTCCCCCATGTAATACATATTGTGACCCCATCCTACCCACTAATCATAATTTAAACAGTTTGAAATCTACACTACCCCAGTATGCTTCCACACAAGTTTCAGCTTTTCTGGCCCAGTGGTTCTTGAGAAGATTTTCACAGATTTTTCCTATGTACTCCAATGTAAAACTTTGATGGGCAATTGTGGCCCCACCCTACCCCCGGGAGTCATGATTAGAACAATTTAGAATCTACACTACCCCAGAATGCTTCCACACAAGTTTCAGCATTTCTGGCCCAGTGGTTCTTGAGAAGATTTTTAAAAGATTTTTCCTATATATTTCTAAATAAAACTTTGATTCCCCATTGTGGCCCCGCCCTACCCCCTGGGGTCATGAATAGAACAATTTAGAATCTACACTACCCCAGTATGCTTCCACATAAGTTTCAGATTTTCTGGCCCAGTGGTTCTTGAGAAGAAGATTTTCAAAGATTTTTCCTATATATTTCTATGTAAAACATTGATTCCCCATCATGGCCCCGCCCTACCCCCGGGGGTCAATTTAAAATCTACACTACCCCAGTATGCTTCCACATTAGTTTCAGCTTTACTGACCAGGTAGTTCTTGAGAAGATTTTTAAAGATTTTTCCTTTATATTTCTATGTAAAACTTTCCCCATTGTCGCCCCGCCCTACCCCGGGGGTCATGATTTGAACAATTTAGAATCTACACAACCCTAGGATGCTTCCACCTAAGTTTCAACTTTTCTGGCCCAGTGGTTCTTGAGAAGAATATTTAAAATATTTTTCCTATATATTTCTATGTAAAACTTTGATTCCCCATTGTGGCCCCGCCCTACCCCCCGGGGTCATGATTTGAACAATTTAGAATCTACACTACCCCAGGATGCTTCCACATAAGTTTTAGCTTTTCTGGCCCAGTGGTTCTTGAGAAGATTTTTTAATGACCCAACCCTATTTTTGTCTTTTCTTGATTATCTCCCCTTTTGAGAGGACATGGCCCTTCATTTTAACAATTTATATTCCCCTTCAGCCAAGGATGCTTTGTATCAAGTTTGGTCAAAATTGGCCCAGTGGTTCTTGAAAGAAGTCGAAAATGTGAAAAGTTTACAGACGGACGGACAGACGGATGGACAGCTAGACGGACGGACAGACGACGGACAAAATGTGATCAGAAAAGCTCACTTGAGCCTTCGGCTCAGGTGAGCTAAAAATTACCTCCCTTTCTCTTAAGCTTAGATATTCCGATAATCTCTGATTTACCTCTCTTGATATTTTTGTTTTAAAATCGAGTCTTTAAGAATTTTTTTTTATTTAAAAATATAATATACAGATACAAAAAACATTCAGAAAAAATAACTTAGTATATGAAAAGATGTACAATAATGTAGTAGCACTCTGAGCTTTCTCCAAATGCCTTATTACAAATTTAACAGTTAACTTTGAGTGATCTGCTGTGAATATGTCAGGAGTTATCCTTTATGAGTTATGTACTCAACACGGTCCACTGAATTCTGGAGTCAAGCTATTTACTGTGTCCATCATTTTGTAATAACAACGTACTCAAGCAATATCCATTAAACTTTGTTAGTTAAGCTGTTTTGTGTGTCCATCACTGTGTTGATAAGAGTTATACTCAGCACAGTGCACTGAATCCTACAAGTTAAGATATTAAGTGTGTCCAACTGTCCATCACTTTATTATAACAATGTACTTGGCACAGTTCATTGAATTCTGTGAGGTAAGCTGTTTAGTGTGTCCATCACTTTCTGATAACAATTGAATTCTGTGAGTTATTGCTCTTTAGTGTGTCGGACATCACTTGCAGCCCAAACCTTAATCTCTGCACTATTGTTGAAGCATATTTGTCTGCTGTCAAAGAAACAAAATTGATGGCAGTCTGTCTGTAAAGATAACAAATCATGAGGGATAAAAAAAATAGTAATAAAATCTTAATAAATGAAAAAAGGCTAACATATTTTCACAGATTAGAAGGAGTTTGCAGAGCTTGTATCTTACCTTTATTTTCAGGTTCTAGCTGATCTCTTTGGACTCTCACAGAAACATGGCGAGCTGCTTTTGGAAACAGGATCAATGCCAGCATAAACCCCTACCCATTAACAAAAAAAGAAACTAGAAATTCAAGAAATGCATTTAATTCACATAACACAAGGTCTCGAGCTTGCCATACAACTGACTTACCAAAGATTTCAGGTTAGACAGTAGTTAGTCCTTCATCTCCAGTCTTGTTAACAAGTTGAGGTCAGTCTCATCTTCTGCCTGTTAACAAAGAAAAATCTGAAGATCATTGAAAATAATGAAGGAGACCTTGTGCCAAAATGTTCACCTGAATCATCTTGACCTTTTCATCAGAAGAAAAAAAAATCTTAATTCATATTTTTACTAATCCTAATCCAAAGGGCCTAATTTGAATCAAGACATCCTCAGGATGCTTTAGATTGCAACATGGTTGCTGTTGTGCTGCAGAAATAAATCACCCCGAACCTATGATTTGAATAAGTGTATAAAGAAAATTTGAAAACCGCGAAAAAAAGAGCTTTTTACTCACTCCATTATCAGATATTGGCTGCTGGACAAAGCTTGGCAATGGACTCTTCTTCTTCTCTTGGTCAGTACTGGTCTTCTAATCCTTCCTCCCCTGTCAAATCCCTTTAAAATACTTGATGGAGAGAAGATAAGCAATAATTCAAAGCAATGTAATACTGTATAGGGGATTAATTTCACGGGTTGTAATTTTCACGGTTTTCTCTCATCGGACACGGTCGTGGTTTCTTGAATTCACGGAATTCTTATGTTATAGAAGTTACCTCCCTTGTCTATATCCGTTTAATCCATACCGTAGCTACATGTAAACGACATTCATCATTGTTATGTATTTATTTCACAAACAACAGGTTAGGTTAATATAAAATAGTTAGACTTAATTAATAAATAATTGATGATTAATTAAAACAGGTGCAGTTATCAAAAGTCCTTGACTATAAACGTCAAATGACTTTTCTGTATGCAATTACAATGAGTGCATGTACACACCAAGATCTTCAAAACAATGCGGCGAAAAACAAGTGGACGGTAATAAATGTGTTAATGTACTATAGGTCGACAAAGTAATATTCTTCCAAATCTTCAGTAAGTTCGATAGTTATTTGAATGATTTTTTAAAATCAAAATGTCGATAAAAACTATAATATGCATGATAATGCAGGTAATGCACACACTGTGCGTAGACTAGTAACATTAGTTACGCACGGGTAATCAAAACTCATGGCCCACGTGTTTTTTTATTGATGAAACATGTACCGTTGGCTATTAAAAAGCCTTTTAACAAATACAGGTTATTATCTGTTGACTAAAATTAATGTAAAGCGTGCTAATTAAAATAATTGAATGGCAAGTACTACTCGTAATTACTGAAATAACCATGTACAGTTGTACATGTATTTAAACCTATCGTAGTCTATTCTCAAATTTCCAAATAAAACATGGAGATTATTGAAAAATCATTCACTGTTTCTTGAATTCACGGATTTATTATCACCGTGAATATAGCGAATATTAACACTGCGAGTTATTTTCCCCCTATACAGTAATCAAAGAAACTCAAATGATCATAATCATTACAACATTATTAGCTGGAAAATCAAAGAGCAAATTAAGACATTAAAGTTATGATAGAAATAATGTGGATTATTGGGGCAAGGAGAGGAATGCATAGTTACTTTAGAGAAGGGAGGACAAAAATATGTCAGAAATAATTAAACAAAAATACTTGTAAGACTCCTGCTTGTTAAAGTGGGTCCTGATGAAGTTCCATAGGTAAAAAAAAAAGTACAAATATTCTCCTCATGGCTGCAGCGGAATGGGAGAGGGACTCTTCCTCACTTAGAATTCCTAGTCAGTCTTAACTTTCTTCTGCTTAAAAAGATAAAACAGAGACATAAAAGGGGAAACACTTGCACTTCAAACCAAGTGAGAAGCTTCAGTAAAAAGCAGCTTGTTGCTTACCACTTTTGAATCAAAATGCCTTCAAAACACAGACAGGAATAGACTCTTCTTATATAAATGACCTTGGTCCTCCATTGTTGTTCCTCTTCTGAATTAAAGAGGAACTGAAATCTGTCGAAAGTCCAGAGGTTAAAGCTTGGTACAGCCAACATCAACTGGCAAGCAAAGATACAAGAAGTCAAGCCTGAATCTTACTCTGCTTTCTGCTGATGTCTGCAGTTCAATAGGAGAGGGAGTCTTCCTCACTTCAGGATCCTGTTCAACCCTAACATTATTCTGCTTAAAAAGATAAAAACAGACACCAAAAGGGGATCATTGGCACTTCATACCAAATGAGAAGATTTCTAAAATAAACAAGTGGCCAATGGGCGATATGCTAGCTCACCTAGGCATATTGGCTAGTAAATGCACAAATTAGTCCAGTATTGAAAAGTATAAATTTTAGAATAACTACCTTGAGACATTTTCATATCAATAACAATGGCTTAGCTGTTCTTGAACATAAGATATTTTTTCTATATATTCCTTTGTTAAAATTTTATCCCCATTGATGCCCCTCCGTGCCCCCTGGAATCAAGATTTGGAAAAATGTGAATCTACACTACCTAACGATGCTCCCATATCAATATGACTATACATGGTTTTGGTATTATTGAGAGGACGTTTCCTATATATTCCCCTGTCCATTTTGATCCACCATTGGGGCTCCTGCCCTACACATGGGAGTCATGATTTGAACAAACTTAAATCTACACTACATGAAGATGCTAACGTATACATATCACCAGTCATGACATTTTTGTTTCTGAGATTTCTAAAGATATTTCCAATATAATCCAAAGTAAAACTTTGATTGTCCATTGTGGCCCAAACCTTTCCACGGTAGACATGATTTGAACAAAATGAAATCTTCACTACCAAAAAGGATGATTTGATATCAATAAATTATGACTAATTGTGGCTTGAGAAAAAAAATTATATATATCCCTGCGTACATACTGTAGATTCCTAGATATATGCGTGGAAGTGATAATTGCGTAATTTCGCAAGGGGCATCTAACACAAAATTAAATTACTCGCCTTTATTTTTATGGAGCTGAAATCTACAAAATCTTACTTTTTACAAAAAAGATGACAAAGACATAAAATGAACAAAGGTTCACTTCTTTTAAAAACCAGCACCTATATCAATTGATTCTTCTACTAAATAGGGGTTGTGATCAGTTTTCTTTCCTAGATAAGATGTTTACCAATGCTTTTGAGATTCATCTTCCCGTGCGCCCTTGCGAACTTAGCCTGGGACCAAATGGTACCCAGTATCCATCTGCTTCCACGTGGAGGCATCGCATAGGACTTATTGTGGAGAGGCTATGTTCTGGCAGGGGAAGACATAAAAATGCCTTCCCTTTTCACATTGCTGCTAGCCAGCGGTGATGGATGAAAGCGAGAGGTGACAAGCACACACACACTAACACCAACACACTAGACGCATCACACAACATTTAGCAGACGTTAGTAGTTTTAGTAGCTTGTTACTTGTGCAGGGTTCTCCATCGTTTGAAATTTTACTGTGTTGCAGAGTTTACGCAAAGCACTAAAATTTCACGGTATTTCAGCGATTGAATTTGCAACTGAATCACTATTCATTATAATTACTTAAGAATACATGCACACACTTAAAAAAAAAAAATTACTAATTCGTTACAAAAATAGTATGGCATCTAGTTCAATATTGTGGTGACATGTATTTCCAAAAGCATATTTCAGTTCTTCACTGTATAAATCTATATACTTTCAATGTCCCTCACAAACATTTTGTATTGAAATTTTGAACTGGTCTTTGAAGGCGCACAAATCCTAACTGGCTCTCCTCATTGGATACTGCCCCACCTTAAGTAACAGTGGGGGACACAACAGGTTGTTTAAGTAGAGGAAAGCATTTTCAAATTGATGGGAGATGAAGATTAGAAGCTCAAGAAATTAAGATATTCCTGCCTGGTCCCCAATCATTTGTGATGCTATCATCAGGAAGTGTTAATACTTAACACATGGTCAATTTGTAATAAAGGCTTGGGAAAGCTTGGACCATGTAGAGTGTCAAAGTATTGTATTTCCTCACGTGAGCCTCACGTGAGGAATTGAGACTTGTAAATCTTTGGTTTTGGAAATCTACTTGTAATACTGAATTTTGACTATGTCCAATTTCCTCACCTCTTGCTCACGTGAGAAAACGGAACTTAGAAAAATCACTACCAATGCTATATCTTAAATTAGGCTGTTCTTAGGTGAGCAAATTGAATAGACTTTTGCTCATGAGCATTGAGGTGAGCATAATTTTGCACATGTGCATTTTGGTTAATTTTCCTCCCTAACAAAGACTTCTGCACATGAGCAAAATTTCTACCTAATTTGCATACAATTCTTACTTGATTCTCATGTGAGTCTCATGAGCTGCTCATGAGCATTTGTTAGAATGTTTGGTACGGGATATTGTGAAATGCAGAGGAAATTCTTGTCGATAAAGTTAAACTACTTACAATTTTTTAAAGCAAATTTGTTTTTTTGTCAATTTTCTTGATCAAATTAAGGAATTACAAAAAAAAGAAACTTCGGAATAGTAAAATACTTTTAAAAGTTCCTTGAAAATTTAAAACTATTTATTTACATCAAGTAAATGATTTCGGTACAGTGTTATGTTTGATTTACAATGCCAACATACTGTAAATCACTTTTTATTTGTGTAAACTTTATTTTCGTGTAATTACGCAAGATAGTGTGCTAGCCAAAATTTAATTCTTGCGTATAATAGTATTCCTTAAAATTATATAGAGCAATGACCACAATTCGTGAAATTTTGTCTCGCTTATCAATGACAGCTATCTCGCAAAATAAGGTGTCGCGAAAATTTAGTGATCTACAGTAATTCTATAGAAAAGACATTTAAATATATTTCTAAAAATAATACAAAGTACTTTAATTGCAACTACTAGTACCAATTAACCGTTACACGGAAGTATGAAAACCAATTATTTGCCTTTGTTCTTTCATGCGTAAAGTCTGGCGAGGGTGTAGGAAATAATTGATTACGCAAGGTGAAACCGTAATTAAGTGCTCTAGATATCTTTTAGAATTGAAAGACGGTAGAATTGTTTGATTAATAATGTTTCAGATACAGAGAATTTGTATGTTTCGATTTTCTTATTATCAAAGATCTTACTGTGTTGGCAAAATTTTACCTGTTCACACAGATAAAATTTGAATCATTACTGTGTCGGAGAACATTTTTCTGTGTCGGGACCAACACAGTAAAACAGCTCATGGAGAACCCTGCTTGTTAGGGTGTTAATCATGCAAACCTATCCATCACAAGCACAAATCATGCACTAACTAACAAATACATTAATTACAATAATAACCTACACTCCTAAAGAACTCTAAGCTGTCTAACTTAAACAACTAAAGCCTACTTACTACCTCAAACTACAACACCAAACTAAACCTAACACTAAGAAACACCTTGGTAACACTACTTACAACTACTATACACTTCTTACCTTCCAACTGCAGCAGGAAACACTCCAGACTGACAATCAAAGGTGGCCATCGTGAACAACCAATGGGACCCATAAACACGAAGGACCACATAGACCCCTAATGATAAATATCAGAAATATTAGTACTCAGTAGGTGTGTCAAAATAATAATAAAACAAACTTACCTCTGCTATTCTCTAACTTTTAAGAAATACCTCCATTCCAGCATTGTTGGCATGTTGTTCCAATCCAATATGTCTGGCTTCCTCCAAATGCTTATTCCACCATCTTCAACGATGCAGAGTCAGCAACCTCCTTATTCAACCACTACACTACCTAACAATAAATCCACACGAGTTTCATCTTTCCTTGCAAACTGATTTGAGACTTTTCACAAATTGAAATAGGCATCCTTCCTCATCATTACTATGTACATAATTCATTGGTTTAATACCCAGGAGCAAAGGAGGAGATTATTAAAGAATATATGCATTTTCACTATATAATCAATAGAGCCCCGCCCTTACACCAGAACCGTCGACCCAGGGGCTAAGAAATTCATAATTTTGGAAGAAGCAGCCTTATTCAATATTACATGTACTATGTATTTGGTTAGTTTATTTCATACCCAGGAGCAGTCTCAGTACAAGATTTGAATGAATTAATGTATTTTCACCATATAATCAATAGAGCCCTGCCCTAACTCCAAAAACTCTCTACACAGAGGCCATAAAATTCACAATTTTGAAATAGGCATTCTAGCTCATCATAACTATGTACTTAGTTTGTTTAATACCAAGTAGTAGAGAAGATTTTCAAAAAATTATGCCTTTTCACTAAATAATCAATAGAGCCCCACCCTAACACCAGATTCCCTGACCCAGGGTCCATGAGATTCACAATTTTGGAAGAGACTTTCTTGCTCATCATAACCATGTACATGATTAGTTTGTTATCCAGGAGAAGAGAAGATTTTCAAAGAAAAAGATACAATTTCACTACTGTATAAAGGGAAATGTTTGCCCCCATTTTTTCTTCTCCCCATCTGCTCTACACACATGAGGGTGAATTTAAAACGGGGTTGAATTTATAAAACACAGAATGATTTCTTAGAAAGAATTGTAACTGGGCAAATATAAAACTGGGCAAAATATTTTCTATGTGTGAAAGGGCGAAAATAACATGGAGCGAAAATAACCCTGTATAAAGTGTATATCAAACAAACTTCACCCTTACAACAGAACCCCTGACCCTGGGACCAAATAAAATTCGCAATTTTGAAAGAGGCATCCTTTTTCAACATAATTATGTACCTAATTAGTTTATCTATTGCCCATGAGTAGAGAAGAAATAGAAGAAGTTTTTTTAAGAAATAATGCACTTTTTTACTATTCAATTGATTTATCCCTGCCCTTACACAAGAACCCCTGATCAAGGGGCCATGAATTTCACATTTTTGGTAGAGGACTCAAAGTTGATTACAATCATGCAAACAGACTGCTTAATAAGTCCAGGAATAAAGAAAAAGATTTTTAAAGATTGTCCCACCCCTCAGGCCTCGGGGGAGGGGGGGAAGAGACCATGAAATTCACAATTTTTCTTCCCATTCACCCATAAATGCTTAATCCCAAAACTGGTTGAAATTGGTTGAGCGGTTAAAGAAAAAGCTATAATTAAAAGTGAGGTAAAGCCTAACAAAGCCAACATCAATTGGAAAGCAAGAATATTGGGAAAAGGTGTAAAGAGATCGGGTATGAATCTTACCGCACTTTCTCCTCATAAACCCTGTTAAATGGGAGAGGGACTGTTCCTCACTTCAGGATCCTGGTCAGCCTAAACTTTCTTAAGCTTAAAAAGAGAAAACAAACACATCAAAGTGGAATCACTCTCATTCCCTAACAAGTGACAAACTTCATTTAAATAAGAAATTTGTTACTTACCACTTTGGGCCATGTTGGCTGCTGTATAGAGATGGGAAATGGACTCATCATCTCATATCCTTCTGTTGGTCGACCCTGCTCCTCCATCGTTGTTCCTCTTTTGAAACCCTGAAAGTATAAAACTGGCACAATGTTAGTAAAACTTCAAACCAATGCAACAATCACGAAAAGTTACTTACCATTTTGGGCCATGTTGGCTGGTGTGTAGAGATGGGAAATGGATTCGTCATCTCGTCTCCTTCTGTTGGTCGACCCTGCTCCTCCATCGTTGTTCCTCTTCAGAGTCCCTGAAAGTATAAACTGGCACAATGTTAGTAAAACTTCAAAACAATGCAACAAATCACGAAAAGTTACTTACCGCTTTGGGCCATGTTGGCTGCTGTATAGAGATGGGAAATGCACTCGTCATCTCGTCTCCTTCTGTTGGTTGACCCTGCTCCTCCATTGTTGTTACTCTTTCGAAACCCTGAAAGTATAAAACTGGCACAATGTTAGTAAAACTTCAAAACAATGCAACAAATCACGAAAAGTTACTTACCACTTTGGGCCATGTTGGCTGGTGTGTAGAGATGGGAAATGGACTCGTCATCTCGTCTCCTTCTCTTGGTCAACCCTGCTCCTCCATCGTTGTTCCTCTTCAGAGTCCCTGAAAGTATAAACTGGCACAATGTTAGTAAAACTTCAAAACAATGCAACAAATCACGAAAAGTTACTTACCACTTTGGGCCATGTTGGCTGCTGTATAGAGATGGGAAATGGACTCGTCATCTCGTATCCTTCTGTTGGTCGACCCTGCTCCTCCATCGTTGTTCCTCTTTTGAAACCCTGAAAGTATAAACTGGCACAATGTTAGTAAAACTTCAAAGCAATGCAACAAATCACGAAAAGTTACTTACCACTTTGGGCCATGTTGGCTGATGTGTAGAGATGGGAAATGGACTCGTCATCTCGTCTCCTTCTGTTGGTTGACCCTGCTCCTCCATCGTTGTTCCTCTTCAGAGTCCCTGAAAGTATAAACTGGCACAATGTTAGTAAAACTTCAAAACAATGCAACAAATCACGAAAAGTTACTTACCACTTTGGGCCATGTTGGCTGCTGTATAGAGATGGGAAATGGACTCGTCATCTCGTATCCTTCTGTTGGTCGACCTTGCTCCTCCATCATTGTTCCTCTTCAGAGTCCCTGAAAGTATAAAACTGGCACAATGTTAGTAAAACTTCAAAACAATGCAAAACATCACAAAAAGTTACTTACCATTTTGGGCCATGTTGGCTGCTGTGTAGAGATGGGAAATGGACTCGTCATCTCGTCACCTTCTGTTGGTCGACCTTGCTCCTCCATTGTTGTTCCTCTTCAGAGTCCCTGACAGTATAAAACTGGCACAATGTTAGTAAAACTTCAAAACAATGCAACAAATCACGAAAAGTTACTTACCACTTTGGGCCATGTTGGCTGCTGTATAGAGATGGGAAATGGACTCGTCATCTCGTATCCTTCTGTTGGTCGACCTTGCTCCTCCATCGTTGTTCATCTTCAGAGTCCCTGAAAGTATAAAACTGGCACAATGTTAGTAAAACTTCAAAACAATGCAACCAATCACGAAAAGTTACTTACCACTTTGGGCCATGTTGGCTGGTGTTTAGAGATGGGAAATGGACTCGTCATCTCGTCTCCTTCTGTTGGTCGACCCTGCTCCTCCATCGTTGTTCCTCTTCAGAGTCCCTGACAGTATAAAACTGGCACAATGTTAGTAAAACTTCAGAACAATGCAACAAATCACGAAAAGTTACTTACCACTTTGGGCCATGTTGGCTGCTGTATAGAGATGGGAAATGGACTCGTCATCTCATATCCTTCTGTTGGTCGACCCTGCTCCTCCATCGTTGTTCCTCTTTTGAAACCCTGAAAGTATAAAACTGGCACAATGTTAGTAAAACTTCAAAACAATGCAACAAATCACGAAAAGTTACTTACCACTTTGGGCCATGTTGGCTGCTGTATAGAGATGGGAAATGGACTCGTCATCTCGTATCCTTCTGTTGGTCGACCCTGCTCCTCCATCGTTGTTCCTCTTTTGAAACCCTGAAAGTATAAACTGGCACAATGTTAGTAAAACTTCAGAACAATGCAACAAATCACGAAAAGTTACTTACCACTTTGGGCCATGTTGGCTGGTGTGTAGAGATGGGAAGTGGACTCGTCATCTCGTCTCCTTCTGTTGGTCGACCCTGCTCCTCCATCGTTGTTCCTCTTCAGAGTCCCTGAAAGTATAAAACTGGCACAATGTTAGTAAAACTTCAAAACAATGCAACAAATCACGAAAAGTTACTTACCACTTTGGGCCATGTTGGCTGCTGTATAGAGATGGGAAATGGACTCGTCATCTCGTATCCTTCTGTTGGTCGACCCTGCTCCTCCATCGTTGTTCCTCTTCTGAAACCCTGAAAGTATAAAACTGGCACAATGTTAGTAAAACTTCAAAACAATGCAACAAATCATGAAAAGTTACTTACCATTTTGGGCCATGTTGGCTGGTGTGTAGAGATGGGAAATGGACTCGTCATCTCGTCTCCTTCTGTTGGTTGACCCTGCTCCTCCATCGTTGTTCCTCTTCAGAGTCCCTGAAAGTATAAACTGGCACAATGTATGTAAAACTTCAAAACAATGCAACAAATCAAGAAAAGTTACTTACCACTTTGGGCCATGTTGGCTGCTGTATAGAGATGGGAAATGGACTCGTCATCTTATCTCCTTCTGTTGGTCGACCCTGCTCCTCCTTCGTTGTTCCTCTTTTGAAACCCTGAAAGTATAAAACTGGCACAATGTTAGTAAAACTTCAGAACAATGCAACAAATCACGAAAAGTTACTTACCACTTTGGGCCATGTTGGCTGCTGTATAGAGATGGGAAATGGACTCGTCATCTCATATCCTTCTGTTGGTCGACCCTGCTCCTCCATCGTTGTTCCTCTTTTGAAACCCTGAAAGTATAAAACTGGCACAATGTTAGTAAAACTTCAAAACAATGCAACAAATCACGAAAAAATACTTACCACTTTGGGCCATGTTGGCTGCTGTATAGAGATGGGAAATGGACTCGTCATCTCGTATCCTTCTGTTGGTTGACCTTGCTCCTCCATCGTTGTTCCTCTTCAGAGTCCCTGAAAGTATAAAACTGGCACAATGTTAGTAAAACTTCAAAACAATGCAACAAATCACGAAAAGTTACTTACCACTTTGGGCCATGTTGGTTGCTGTATAGAGATGGAAAATAGACTCCTCATCTCGTCATCTTCTCCTGGTCGACCTTGCTCCTCCATCGTTGTTCCTCTTCAGAGTCCCTGAAAGTATAAACTGGCACAATGTTAGTAAAACTTTAAAACAATGCAACAAATCACGAAAAGTTACTTACCACTTTGGGCCATGTTGGCTGCTGCATAGAGATGGGAAATGGACTCGTCATCTCGTATCCTTCTGTTGGTCGACCTTGCTCCTCCATCGTTGTTCCTCTTCAGAGTCCCTGAAAGTATAAACTGGCACAATGTTAGTAAAACTTCAAAACAATGCAACAAATCACGAAAAAATACTTACCACTTTGGGCCATGTTGGTTGCTGTATAGAGATGGAAAATAGACTCCTCATCTCGTCTCCTTCTGTTGGTCGACCTTGCTCCTCCATCGTTGTTTCTCTTCAGAGTCCCTGAAAGTATAAAACTGGCACAATGTTAGTAAAACTTCAAAACAATGCAACAATTCACGCACAATGTTAGTAAAACTTCAAAACAATGCAACAATTCACGAAAAAATACTTACCACTTTGGGCCATGTTGGTTGCTGTATAGAGATGGAAAATAGACTCCTCATATCGTCTCATTTTGTTTGTCGACCCTGCTCCTCCTTCGTTGTTCCTCTTTTGAAACCCTGAAATTATAAAACTGGCACAATGTTAGTAAAACTTCAAAACAATGCAACAAATCACGAAAAAATACTTACACTTTGGGCCATGTTGGCTGCTGTATAGAGATGGAAAATGGACTCGTCATCTCGTATCCTTCTCTTGGTCGACCTTGCTCCTCCATCGTTGTTCCTCTTCAGAGTCCCTGAAAGTATAAAACTGGCACAATGTTAGTAAAACTTCAAAACAATGCAACAAATCACAAAAATTCATGTGAATAAAATCAGTACAACACAATTCCTTGAAAAATCAGAAAACATTGACTGAATTCAGGAAGACGAATGAGGGGGAAAGGGAAGGTGATGGTTAGTAATGTTAGAGACAGCATGGAGCAGAGGAAAGAAGGGAGAAAATCAAAAATACTTCCACATAAGCTTCCTTTGCTGTTGCTGTGGCTCCAGGTGATGTTTCTTCTGAACTGTCTCAGCGTCTCTGATTCCTGTCAATTCAAAATCAAGGGGTCAAAGCCTGACAAAGCCAACACCAAACTGGAAAGCCAAAATATTGGGAAAAGGTGCAAAGAGGTCAAGTATGAATCATACCCCCACTTTCTGCTCATGAATGCTGTTAAACAGGAGAGGGAATACTCCTCACTTCTGGATCCTGGTCAGCCTCAAATTTCTTCTGCTCTTATAAAGAGAAAACAGACACATCAAAGGGGAGACACTCTCATTTCATATGAAGTATGAAAACTCATTTAAAAGCATAGATAATCAAAGATTATGAAGCTCACCTCGATGAATGTTATCAGTTTAAGTAATCCAAAATTCACATCATATTTCCTTAACAGTTAGTATTTATCCTGACAACAATATTCAAGCAAATTCTGTTTAAATAGGTTTTAAAATTCATTGAGGATTGACGTTTTCCAAATACTTGCACCTGGTCACTCGTTTGAAAAATGCAGGTCAGATCCAGCATCCGAAGCAAGTTTCAAATGTCCATCTTTAGATGCATCATCCATGCAAGTTTGGTCAGGGTAGGGCTGAGCTGGGAATAATTTCATCACACATCTAGAAAATGTAGGTCAGATCAAGCATCTGAAGCAAGTCTGGTAGTGTCCATTTCTAGATGCATCATCCATGCTTGTTTGGATCAGGTAGGACTTACAGTTTCTTGAAAATGGACCTGCTCCAAAAACCTTAACTTGGTCACTCATCTAGAAAAATATAGGTCAGATCCAGCATCGGAAGCAAGTCTGGTAGTGTACATTCCTAAATGCATCATCCATGCAATTTTGGACCAGGTACGACTTATACTTACTTGAACATGGACTTGCTCCTAAAACTCTACCAGGGCACTAATGCTATCCCTGAGGCTGGTGTCAGGGTGTACCATAACTATACATCTTGACTTTGCTGAGGTAAGTTCAAGTTCAAAATAAAGCTTCAAGGTAAAAAAAAAATTGGTGCATTTGAATAACCTTTATATCTCTAAGGCCACACCAATTTAATTTCTTGTTCGTCGGGCATTTGATGAAAAAAAGTACGAGCAGGCAAGCGGTTAAATAATATTATTACTTTTTGTAGGCGACATTTTTAGGCGGATCAAGAAAAAGATTGATTAATTTTTTTTTCATTATTTTCAGAGTAAGCCGATTAAGAATACGATACATAGATCGGAAATAAAACAGAAAAATAGGAAAGAATCCCCATGGTGTGGAAAATTTAAATTAATTAAATATTATTTTCATAGTTTTGTTTATATATACGGGCGGGCCTGACGAACAAAAAAATTTACTGGTGTGGCCTAATTTCATTGTGATCATTCAACAGGTAAATAGTTATATTAGAATGACTATTTCCAAATATTTCCTTGCTCCAAAAATCTTGACTCTTTCACTCATCCATAAAACGCAGGTTGGATTCAGCATCTATAGCAAGCCTGGTAATGGATCTATGGAAGATTGGTCAAAATAGGCCTTATAGTTACTTGGAAATGAGACTAGCTCAAAAAACTTTTAACCTATTCACTCATATTAAAAATAAAGGCCAGATTCAGCATCCGAGGCAAGCCTGGTAGTGTACGTCCATATATTTTATTTTAGATGTACAGTGAACCAGTCAATTTGTCCGGATATGTGAAGCATCCGGATATCTGAATCACCAGTTAAACAAGACAAAATGACATTTAAAAATTTCGTTCCGATGAAAAAACGTCCAGATACTGAAGCATCCGAATATCTGGCGTCCGGATATCTGAGGGTTCACTGTACATGAATGATTCTTGTAAGTTAGGTCAAAATACTTGGAAATGACACCTGTTTCAAAAACATTAACCTGATCATTCTTTTAAATTAGCTGAAATTGTTGTCTCTGAAACCCTGGCTAGTACATTATGAAACATACTTGAAGCATCTTACATGCATCCCTTAGGGGCTAGGGCATAGATGTACTTAAAAAGAAGTCTGCTCCAAAAACTTTCATCTGGGACACCAACACTTGCACTGATCCCATGGGTGTTACTAATATTCCTGTCCACTTCATATTGGTGAGCAAAAAAATGATTAAAATGCAAATTTTTTATGCCATCTCTGATTTGATGAATAAATTTATGCAAGTAAAATGTCATGCCGACAACCTCACCTCTTGATTTCCAGCAGAATCCAGAAAGAGGGCAAACATCAATGGACTGGGCTATTCCATTTGAGAAAAAAGTGACATTTGGTTGAAATTTAAAAAAAACTATGATTTTGTCATTTTTCTATTTATGTAAATAAATAATAGTTTTTCTTTTATTTGCAAGGTACTCATTGACTTTTTTTACTTGCATATGTTGTATTAAGGTACAGGAGTACCTCCCTCTTTTTCAAAAGGGAGGGGAGTGTAGTGTGGTATAAGTGTGTGCAGGTATGTGTTAACTTGACACTGTGTGCGATGCGCAAGTGTGAGTACGTTGTCGTCTGTTGTGCATGAAGGTGTGTAGATCTTAAGTCACTTGTATTGCAGGAGAGATTGCGTATTATAATATTGTAAGTCTTGTATGATTAATGCTGAATACAAATATAATCAATTACCAGCATTGTCAGTTTATACATACAATACTTCAACATTCACTCAATCAGTATTTGGAGCACTGTGGCAACGCACTTTGAAAAAATTTTTCAAAGTGCATTAAAATTGGGACAAATTCAACACACTTTGAAAAAATTTTCAAAGTGCGTTAAATTTGGGACACACTCAACACACTTTGAAAATTTTTTTCATTTCAAAGTGCGTTAAGAGTGTACATAAACATTTTTACCATGGGGACATTTAATGCACTTTGAAAAAAAATGTACAAAACCAAAATTCTTGACTAAGATTTTAGTAACCGAGAGAATCAATTTGTAATATATACATGTAATTATATCTTTCAAAAACCTTTTTTTTAATCTATATGTACACATTAATAATTAACCTCAATGAGAACAAGGAGAAGACGAGAAGAAGGTCTGTCAGCTTAACTTCTCTTTCTTATACACTGTACAAAGCCGTCAGTAGCAAATTGAAAGTGGAACCCCCTAGCCCCCAAGGTAAGCCCCAATTTTCAATGCCTGTATTATGTATATCTTTTTAAAACATTTGTATGTGTGCCTAAGCCCCCCTTCTAGCACCAATTTCTATGCTACACCAAATGTATTTATTTGCATAACTGGTATAACATTGAAAACTTTCAATAAATTTTAGTTTAAATAAAATGCATGCAAACTGCAAAAAAAATAAGTACAGTAAACCATTTTAGAGAGAAATAATTTTCAAAGCATGGAAAAATCAAAATCGCTCACTTTCAAATCCTAAAGTGACCTCATCATCATTGATGAGTTATTGAACATGTTCAATTATTTATCATAACTAAAATTTCCAAGAATATTGACCTAGCCTTACACATTTTTTCAAAGTGCGTTAATATGGTCGATTTTAATGCACTTTGAAAAAGAAATTTTATTTTTGTAAAGTGCATTGATGTGGTCCCAAATTTAACACACTTTGAAAAAAATCTTAAAATTGCGTAATTTTTCAAAGTGCGTTGTAACAGAGCATGCCATTTATAAATTTTTTTGAACATCTCTTATATTATATGTTACCAAGTCCCTACATTTTATAAGCAAATTTTGTTTGTTTTTTTATTGTCTATTGGAAATTTTCTTTGATGAAATTGGGAAAACACTTTTTGCCATTAAGAAAGGAGCAACCCCCTAAAATGCCTGACGGTAAACATATTTGCATTATCAATACACAGCTGATTCAAGGCAAAGTTAGCCTAACTCAGGATCTGACATCTCAAACTTATACAGTCTAACAGCACAATACATTTTCAAAATACAACATAATAATTCACTATTCTGCAGGTTGGGACCAATTGCCCAAATGGGATATAATAGTCAGTTTGGGATATAATTTATACAGTGCAAAAATTATTTTTTTTTTATTTTGGCAATAAGTATCATAAATCCGCATCAGGACACTTAAAAAGGAATAACTTTTGGTTGACAAGTTTTTTCTGTATGCCCATTGTTTAGGAGATTGATCCCTCGGAAGTTCCTTAACTTCTAGGGGATCAATCTTAATACAAAATGTTGGGTTGCAGAAAAATTTGCTTCCAAAAGTTATTCCTTTTTAAGTGTTTCGATGCGGATTTATGATATTTATTGCCAAAATATTTTTTTTTTAATTTTTGCACTGTAAATTTATAGCCCATTTGGGATATTATATCCCAAACGGACTATAATATCCCATTTGGGCGATTGGTCCCAACCTGGTCTGTTTTACCAGATTAAATTCACTTGTAGTTGTACCAAGTTGTAGGCTAAACTAGGCTTTAAGCTGTCCCTTTCCGCAGCTTAAAAAATACTTTATCAATAACTGCATCTGAATGAGACAACAAATCATGTTTTCTCCCGACGAATTTCAACAAGCTCACCTGACCGTATTTGCTGTTCGCGCCACATGTCATAATTTAAACTCACAATTTCGATCCCGATGCAAATAAATTACAAATACTTGCAAGAAACATCAAATAAATATATGCATTATTTTATCCCCCAATTATAGAACAGTTTTGGCGATTAACCTAGAACATGCTCTACCTCTAGGCAGGATAAAATATTAATGTGACTTTGTCTCAAGTCTGTCTTGATGTATACATGGTATAAGCGACATTGCTAGGTTTCTAGAAAAAAGGAGGGTGGTTCTGAGATAATATTTTAAAAAGAAATACTAGTAAATGGTATCAATTTTCCATGTTTTCAACTGATTTTATGAGTACTGTTGCATTTTGAGAATGTGAAAAAGCTCTTTACCGAAAGCCTTCTTTCTTTTTTTCAAATTTTAATCCATATTTGCAAAATTTAATGCGAATATATTTTGTCCTATTTTTTCATATTACATGTACGACTCAAACGTGCTGTTATCATGGTTATATCCCATTTGCGATCTTGCTTCAAATTGCTAAAGTGGTTCCAAATCAACCTGTGAATGTACAGTCAATAAATACATACCACACACATGTACATGTCACATGTACATGCACATGTAATACATAAACGTGCAATTTTCCCCTAAAATTATATTACTATAAATAAAATAAAACTATATTGTGATACTTGTAAACCTACATGTAACTGTCTAAAAAGATCTGGGAGTCGTGTCGTTTGACCACTGACCAGCGAAAATAACGTTTGAAAGTGGCGGGAATGTCATAAATACACGACCTTCTTTAGAGAAATTGAATCGATTCTTTAAAAATATTTTTATTACAACAGCTTTAACGGCTGTTTAGAATATTTACCTCAATTCTTGATCATCTCTAGGCCCCTGTGAAGCATTTTCTACTGAAAAATTGTATATGAAATGATCTGAAAGACTGCAGCGCATTTACCTGCTACTACTTTGTGAATTCAATCGGTGAATTATGTTCAAAGATCATACTCACGTGATTTAATTATTCCTCACTCATTACTCTACTGCGGTCATTAAATCGTGAAATGTGTAAAAAGTAACGCCGCATGTACACTAATCTTTTGTTATTTGTATATTGCAGATTTCAATAGAAATTCTTTTCCCCCTTCATTTTCCTCCTTCGCATTATTGCTTAATTCGTCGAAATTAAGTGTACTGTAGGAAAACAAATCTTCTGGGTATTTTAATAAACTACTTAAAATTTTAGTTATAAATTGCATTATATGTTTAAACAGAATATAAATTGTACATGTAAATGATAAAATATTTATTGATATATTTAGATACTAGTATATCAATCTTTTATATTGTTTGCGTGCTAATTTTGAGTGCAGGATACCAAGTCAGCATATTATATTTCAACATTAAAAGCATGGCCTAGACTCCCAATGAATCTAATTCGTTTAGTTTTAACCATAGAATTTAAGGAAAGTCATAGATAAGAAAGAAAGCATTTTGTCCTAAATATACCCCTCACGCGAGGATCTATAAAGTAGGGTGACTGGGATCATTGGGGAGGAGGGATCCAAACCTCCATGGGACTCTCAAGAATTTAGCTGGTAAGTGACCTGTCCCACACTCTGTCTTAAACAAAAACAAATGTAATTAGAGTCACGTTTGTTTAAAGACCAGTGCCCCCTCTCCCCCCCCCCCCCCCCCCCCCAAAAAAAAATTTAAAGTCCTCGACCCATGCATGAAAAAGTTGCTTCTATATGAAATATGTTATACATGTAGCTATGAATTTTATACTTTTCATTTTAATTGGTTGAATCTGATTTGCTGAGAAACATTTGTTAAACATAGACCCATGGACCACAGTGCTCACCTGAAAAACTTGGCAATGCTGTTCTTCATTCCCCCCTTCCATTGCAATACCTATGGTGGCCCAACCTATGCCATGGGATGGTAATTTGGGAAATTTTGAATCTACATTAACAGATATTTCCAAATAAGTTTCAGCTTTCCTAGACCAGTGGTTATGAAGATTTTAAAAGATTTTTCTATATTTCAATGTGAAAATTGTATTTCCTATTGTGGCTCCGCCCTACCCCAAGGGATCATGATTTGAACAATTTAACTTGCTACCACATACAATAAAGCTTTCCTGACCCAGTGGTACTTGAAAAACTAGAAATATGTCCATAGGACATGAATGCCCCACTGAGGATATATTAGTAAAGCAACATGAAAATTTGTATGTTTATAAAATTTGATTAGAATATCTTGAATAGTGATGCAGCTGAATTGCTCGTTTGGAAAATATAGGTCAGATCCAGCATCCGAAGCAAGTCTGGTAGTGTCCATCCCTAGATGCATCATCCATGCAAGTTTGGTTCAGGTAGCACTTATAGTTACTTGGGAATGAAAATATAGGTCAGATCCAGCATCCGAAGCAAGTCTGGTAGTGTCCATCCCTAAATGCATCATCCATGCAAGTTTGGTTCCAGGTAGGACTTATAGTTACTTGGGAATGAAAATATAGGTCAGATCCAGCATCCAAAGCAAGTCTAGTAGTTTCCATCCCTAGATGCATCATCCATGCAAGTTTGGTTCAGGTAGGGCTTATAGTTACTAGGGAATGAAATTGTAGGTCAGATCCAGCATCTGAAGCAAGTCTGGTAGTGTCCATCCCTAAATGCATCATCCATGCAAGTTTGGTTTTGAGTAGGGCTTATAGTTACTAGGGAATGAAATTGTAGGTCAGATCCAGCATCCGAAGCAAGTCTGGTAGTGTCCATCTCTAGATGCATCATCCATGCAAGTTTGGTCCGCGTAGGGCTTATAGTTTCTTAGGAATGGACCTGCTCCAAAAACTATCATCCATGCAAGTTTGTATCAACATGTGAAGTTTGATGACACCATCTTAAATGGTGTGTTTAAAACTGAGCTAAACACTCATTTAAGAAAAGTGAGATCAAGGTCAAAGGAAAGATCAAGGTCAAAAACTGTTGATGCAGTTGCATAGCTCTCATCAATATCTATCAGCATATGAAGTTTGATGAAAATATCTTGGATAGTTTCTTTGAAACTTAGCTTTGAACAGAGCTAAACGCAAAGTGTGACGAAAAGACAGAAGACAGACATGACAAACACTATATGCCCCGGCCATATTCATGGCGGGATAATAAAAAGATTTGTAATGACCCAATCCTATTTTCATCTCCACTTTCCAGACATAAACCTTTTTTTCTGCTTCACAATAAAATGGACTAGCTGAGACCAAATAGTTTTGACAGTACATGTATTTCAAACCATATTCTTAGCATTATTATGAATTGCATTCATTGACTTGATCAAACCATAAAATCAAAGACTGAGATAATAATTAACCTTCAGATTTACCTGACTTGTGCATCCCTGTCAATCAAGGGAATAAAAATTTATCATTGGCCGGTGCTAAAAATTGATGGACATTTAGTAATTTAGTTAATGAACATTATTACATGCTGTATATACATTACGTACATGTAAAACATATCTCGGTGACCAAGTGTCCAATTCCTTATGGTAACAATGTCCACTCACTTACCAAAAAATCAAAATCTTCTTCCCTTCTCAGTGTAACAGAGACATGTAACTGCCTCTGCTAGGGATTGAACCCGAGGCCTCTGGCATACCATTCCAGTACCCTACTGATTGAGCTAAAGGGCTAACCCGCTAACGCAAGGTAGTAAGCTGACATATATCTGACACTACTACATTGTCCCCCTCCAGAGAATGAGATGTCCTCATCTCTTTTGGCTTGCTGACACCTTTGGTGCTAAGTAACAGCAATCACTCTCACTCGCCAGAGAACACCTGCGTCCAAACGTAGGCACTAAATTAATGTAGCAGAACCATGTATCTAACACCACTACATACTAGTACGCAAAACTAAACTTTGATGATATGGATATTCATGTACTGCAGGTTGAATCTATTGTTAAAAAGAGGCCCATGGGCCACATCGCTCACCTTAGCACTGTTGCTAGCAAAAAGTAGAAATTGGTTTAATATTGAAAAGTTTAAATCCAAAAGTAGTCCCATGACTGATCATGGCTTTGCTATTCTTGAGAAGATTTTTAAAGAATTTTCCTATATATTTCTATTTAAAACTGTGGTCGGCCATTGTGCCCCCGCCCTACACCCGGGGGTCATGATTTGGAAAACCTTGAATCTACACTACCTGAGGATGCTTCCATATAAATATGATCAATTCTGGCTTGGCTATTCTTGAGATTTTTAAAGAATTTTCCTGTATATTTCTATGTAAAACATTAGAATTGGTCCTCAGTACCCCCTTGCTTGTCGTAAAAGGCGACTAAATTGGGCGGTCCTTCGGATGAGACCGTATAAACCGAGGCCCCGTGTCACAGCAGGTGTGGCACGATAAAGATCCCTCCCTGCTCAAAGGCCCTGAGTGCCGAGCATAGGCCTAAATTTGCAGCCCTTCACCGGCAATGGTGACGTCTCCATATCAGTGAAATATTCTGGAGAGGGACGTTAAACAGTATACAATCAATCAATCAATCTATGTAAAACAAACTTGAATCCACACTACCTGAGGATGTTTCCCCATAAGTTTCATCTTTCCTGGCACAGTGGTTCTTGAGAAGATTTTTAAAACATACCACCAAATTTTCATTAATTCCCAATTATCTCCCCTTGAAAGAGGGTGTGGCCCTTCATTTGAACAAACTTGAATCCCCTTCACCTAAGGATGCTTTGTGGCAAGTTTCTTTGAAATTGGCCCAGCGGTTCTTGAGAAGAAGTCGTAAATGTGAAAAGTTTACAAACAGACACACAGACAGACAGCCGAATCTAAACTACAATGTAGTGTATCAAATGCGTAACTTAGCGTAATTATCACACTATGTTTTACCTAGTTTGTCACCTCAGGCAACTGACCGCTTATAATGAAGACAAATTACAAGAGGGCAATTTATTTAATCAAATCTTACAAACTTAGATAGTTTGTACCATCTTAAACACTGTAGATGGTCTGTACAAAAATTGAATTTTATTGATTCTGAAGCTGCCTTTGTATCCCCGTGAATTCAAAGATACCTAACTTTTGAATAAATATTTTGTTAAAATTAACACTCGTCAATTTTCGTAAACAAAAAATCATCAATTTTTCAACTCGTCAATATAACCACGTTTTAAAATACAGTACTTCCTTTAAAAAACTGCATAGGCGTCGGAACCGGGGGGCTAGGGGGGGCTTAGCCCCCCCACTTTTTTTCCAAATATATACTAAGTATAGACATTGAACATATTTTCGTTAAGTTTAGCCCCCCCACTTCTCCACAGATACGTCTTAGTATAGGTGAAAAATGGGAAAAGTGTTGGTGTTTGGAAGAAAATGTTTGGTACTGGAGTTCGAACCCCCCCCCCCCCCCCCCCACGAAATAGGATTTTTGCTTTTGGGCAAATTTAAAGTTTCCTTTTTTTTTTTTTTTTTTTTTTTTGCTTGTCAGTTTTTTTGGAGGTACATAAAAAAATTTTCTTACACTTAGCCCCCCAACTTTCAATTTGCTTCCGACGCCAATGAATTGTATGTACAAGTCATGCACAAAGCGAATTTGGACCAAATTATTTTGCAACCTAATATGGCTGCTCATATAATTAGGTGAAATATGCGATGATCTCAATTTCAGACCAAGATGGGCTATCAGTAAAGTTTTTAGATGGCAACAAAAAGGAAAGGAGAAATAAATTGAGAAACAAGGCTCTTTTGGTGCAATATACACTTTTTTTAATAGATGGCTTTTTGCCTGCATGCATGAAAGGAAAAAAAGTGCAAAGCTTGGATCCTACACTAAAAATATTGAAAATGGGAAATTCAGTTTGGGTGTTGGTCAAAGTAATAAAATTTCAAATTACTGTAAATGTATTACATTTAGCGTGTACAATATTTGGCGGAAGTTTGAGTTTTAACAAGTAAGCGATGAGGGCATTCATTAATGTACTTATTAATGAGTATACGTGCAAGACATTTAGCGTGTACTTGAATTAGCAGAAGTTTCTGTCCGCCAAAGGCACTAAAAAGAATACACAGCCAAATGTAATATGTTTACAGTATTTTCTAAGTATTCTGTTTTGTACCTTCTGTATATCAAAGAAATGAGGCAAGTACAGTTTTTCCCAGTTTATTTGTCATGGGTCTGGATATAATTAAACAAACAAAAAAATGGGATCATTGCAGGGAGTCCATCCTCAACAAACAAAACATGAACAAAAAACATAAAAACAAAACATACTAAACTTAATAAACACATATCAAATACATTGTTAAACATACACTAAGAATTTAACCCTTAACAAGAATCCTTTTTGTTTCACAAAAAACAATGAATGTAGACATTTAAGTACAATTAGAACTGATTTACAAGTCCTGCAGGAATGAATTGAGGAATTTCTGGTAATACTATAAGATCAACAAACTGCCAATATGCATGTATAAAGTCAAGTTTCACATAAAATGATGGAAATCCTATGAAAACAGCTGGATGGATCATAAAGAATGCAGAAATACATGTACACAACAGATACAAACCAATACAAAAATAAACTGATCTAGGTTTTTAAACAAATCTTGGGGTGGGAATGGGGGGGATGGGGGGGGGGGGAGGGGGTTAGCACATATAAAAGAGGATCAACAGTGAAAGCTAGCTGCAATAATGGAGACCTCTCCCCCCTTTTTTTGGGGGGGGGGGGCATCAGATAAAAAAAAATCGGAGAGGGCTACATTATTGCAGCTACAGAGAAAGCATACTATTTCTCAAGGTAAAAGTTTTCTTCCTGTGGAAAACAGCTATAAACATACATGTGGAAATTTAAGACATGCAAGTACAATATTTTCACCATTTAAATAAAAAAATTATTACGTGTCAAACTATATTCTGTGTTTTTAGAAAAATGTAGTTCTCTAATACAAATGAAACAAAGCTTAGACTACACTAAAATTATCTTTACACCATGCAGGTACACGTACTAGCAAAACTAATAACAAATTGTTGTCAATTTTCAAACATTACAGATCCATTTCTTTTTATATTCTAACATAAATTACAGACAACAAATTCTAATGTTCCGGAGACATATACACCTGAGATCAGTCGTCCAATCCAATGTTTCTGAACAGGTAGGACATGGACTCGTTATTCTGGATACGCCTGATTGCCTCTGTCAACATAATACTGATGTCCACGGTTTTAATTTTGTGACACTGCATTTTCTGCATCTCGTGTGGAACAGTGTTAGTGACAACAACCTATAATGTGAACAAAAAGAAAGCAAGTATAAGAGGTAAGGAGAAAATGAATTGCTAGACCAGGAATCGAACCCAGGACCCCTGCATCACTAGTCAGGTGCTCTATAGACTGAGCATCCCCGGTGAATATCCATGGTCCATACCATTACAAAAGCAAATTGATATTGCTTTTTATATTTTAAACAACACAACTTATGAATTGTAACTACCCATTTTCTGGAATCAGCGCAAAGGACATTTAGATATTGAAGAACATTACATAAAATTCTATTTAAGCTGGAATTTTTTCCAGTCTGTTATACAGGAATTTTCAAAATCCTGTTTTCTTTGAACAAATCTAGGTACCTCATCAATACAGGAGTCCTCTATGAGTTTGGGGGCATCTGATGATAGGAGACCATGGGTGGCCATGACATACACTTTATATGCTCCTCTCTCCTTCAGTACTTCTGCCACTTTGACAAACGCATCAACATCATCTATCATGTCGTCCTATAAACAATCAAAATCTGTCATTTATAAACTTAGTAACTTGTAAAACAAGCTCTATTGTGAATAGCAAATAGTAGCTATGAAAATACATAGTTATGTGATACAAATAAAGCCCTGCAATAGACAAGAACTGTTATCTTCACCAGTACTTACATTTTAGTCCAGTTTAATAACCAGTACTAACCACTTAGTCCAGTGTTAATAAATCATCCTAACAAAGTCTAGGAATTACCACTAATTATCTCAAAGTCTAGGAATTACCACTTATTACCACTAAGTTTAGAAATTACCACTACTTACCACCAAGTCGAGTAATTACCACTAAGTCTAGTAATTACCACCAAGTCTAGTAATTGCCACTACTCAATACCAGTGAGTCTAGTAATTACCACTACTTAAAATCAAGTCTAGTAATTACCAATACTTAACTTCTGTAATTACCACTACTTACCACTAAGTTTGGTAATTACTACTTCATGTACTTGCCACTGAGACAAGTGTATTTACTGCTGCCTATCACCAGGGTTTTAAACTAACTTATAGTCCTTGATCGCCATGTGGGCTACTAAACCTTGCAATTCTGGGGCCCACATCAAAATTTATTCGCCCACAAACTATCACACCTTCTATTGAATAAAAATACAACAATCCCATTTTTCGTTATTTTTTTTATCATATGCTTCATATTTCTTTTCTATCCGTAGAAACATTATGCACGACTTCTCTAAATTTGAAGTAGAACTCTTTTGATTAAAAAGATTGATATGGTTATTAAACATCATATATTCAGACAAGCACATGGCAGGTTTTTTCACAGATACAACCAAGATACTTTTTGGTTTGTTTGGCTCATTGATGCGTCGATGCCACATTGTGTCCGTCACAATCATTCATACGCTCTATGTATTAGTACTTCTCACTAGTAAATATAAAGCACTTTAATGATTACGAAATTTTTCAGGCGAAACATTCGGACGAGATTGAAAAACAAATATTTATCAACGAAAATTTTCTAATCGCCATGTGGGCTACTTTAAGTCACCCACAAGGAATATTGGTCGCAAATTGCGAGTGGGCGACTGTTAATTTCAAACCCTGATCACTACGTCCAGTGTAACTGCCACTAACAAGCACTTAGCCCAGTGTGATTACCACTACTTACCCTTTCGCCCAGTGTAGTAACCACTACTAACCACTTCATCTTGTATAGTTTACCAATCTGACTACTTCATCCAGTATACAAGTAAATACCACTTCTTACCACTTATTTCAGTGTAGTTACCAGTATGTACTTACCACTTTGCCCATGGTAACTACCAATACCAACCCTTTAGTCCAGTATAAATACCACTACTTACCACTTAGCCCAGTGTAGTTACCACTACTTACCACTTCATCTTGTATAGTTATCAATCTAACCACTTCATCCAGTGTAAATACCACTACTTACCACTTATTCCAGTATAATTACCACTACTTACCACTATAATGGCAATCCTGCCTCCCACATCTCCCACAACATTCAATGGTGGCTTCTCCTTGGGCATTAAAGCTAAACAGAAGAAATGTAACACATCAGCTTCGAATGTAGTTAAACCAGATGAAATGTTTAAATGTGTTATAATACTCAAACTCTTTTTTTCCATTTAACTCATTTAGATATTTATCATGATGATATTATTTAACAATGCTTTTATATAATGCCTGAATAAATTCCAACAGTTAAACATTTATTCTTGGAATTAAAGATGATTAATATTGCCTCAGGGTTTCACTGAATAAGCTTGGGAGATTAATTCATAAATTCAAAACAGTGAAATGTTAAGAGCCGGTATGCAGCTAATGTTCTTTTATAATGCAAATAATGCAATGTTAGCTATACAGTGAGTGGTTCATACTTATAAAAACAAGAAATCTGTGAGCCAATGCTCACTAGTAATACCCCAGCTCTGATGTAAATAAGCACTATCATGTTAATATACACATGTTCAATTACAGGCAGATGCACAGAAAAATATGAAGTTGACATCAGATTCATATCAAAATTATTCCCATCATATGGCATACCTCAACAAAGAGTGTAATAAAATTTCAAGCATCTGCTATGAACAGCTAATGAGA
>NW_026928781.1:0-36099 GCF_032062105.1 Saccostrea cuccullata | reverse complement strand
GAACAAAAAAAAACCCACACACATGTATCTTTGTTTAAAAAGTAAATTCTCACATGTATTTTCATGGGAGTCGCCATCTTGTTATCCGGTTTAGCGACCTCTACTGGTTACAAAAATTAAATAGGAATCAGACCAGACTCTCGCTCGGGCAAAGTCTCGAGAGCGAGAGTCTGGGGAAAAACGAGACTACGGGTGTGACCGGTAGGCAGGGGATTCCCACTTATCCATGGCACCCGATCCCACCTCCAATGTTTTGGAGGTCCGTGTTTGCTCTGCTAATATTTTGCATATTTATGGACTCTTGATCTTAAATACTGTTCGTTATCTCTATATGTTTTATTGATTGATTGTATGTTGTTTAACGTCCCTCTAGAGAATTTTCACTCATATGGACACGCCACCATTTGACGTTGAAGAGCTACAATATTTTCCTATGCTCGGCACTCAGGGCCATTGAGCAGTAAGGGATCTTTTTCGTGCTAGCACCTACTGCGACACGGGGCCTCGGTTTATACAGTCTCATCCGAAGGACCGGTCTCCAAGAAACACAGTGAGAGTCGAACCGTTGACTTTATAAGTATCGACTCTTTACTTTGCGACTCTAGAGCAGACGCTCTATCTACTGTGCCACGCAGGCAACTCAGCAAATCGAAGCGGTTTGATGATCAAGACTTATTTCCATTGTTTATTTTTATCCCAGGCGACAGTTGATAGCTACATCGATGTTTTCATGTTATCATGATAAAAGTACCACGGGAATGACCTTGAAAGTTTAAAGAGTTGTCGTTCTTTTGATTGGACTTCAACCAACAAGTCTAACATACCGGTAGGTAAAATTTATCAATGATGGGTAATTTTACAAAACTTTTAACGAAATTTAAATTAAATGTTTGTATATTTTTTAAAATTTGTCTGTTACTTCATTTCACCGAACATATACCATGGACGCAAATTAAGGTTCCAGGAAAAATTTATCACAATGATGGGACCAGTACAAAACAAAATTTCTCTTTTCAAAAAAGTACGTGTCCCATGACACTCGTGTTAAAATAGATATCTGTCCCATGCCTTTAAACTTATAAAAAAGTTACCCCCGATACATCTTGATGTAATGAGATTATTGCATCAAAAACTTATTTTAAACATCGATATTGTTTTCTTAGTGTTCATTTTCATATTCCTTGTTAGGAATGCTTGTCACTTTGTAATATTTTCCATTAACTGAATATTCGTGTTGCTTTTAGCCTTCGTTTGTGTTATAAAGATATGTCTTAAAGTAATTAATATTTTTCAATTCAATGAATACCCCAGGTATTACTCTTGGAAAAAGTACTGTAAATTATTGGGAAAAAAGTTTGTGTCCCATTGGTATTTAATGGTGAAAATGTTTTAGCCCCATGGTTTTTCTTGGATGAAAAAACTCATTGTCCAATGCCTATTTGTACCGGTCCCATCATTGTGATAAATTTTGCCTGGTCCCTAATCATACATTTGACATTTTCCGACATGGCTAAACGCATCCATTTTTATACAGAATCCATGTGACACCTTTTTTAACCAAAAACAATGAAAACTCTTATTTTTCAATAAAAATACAAATAATCGATATATGACGTCTAAATATCGACTCGATTTGTAGATACAAGTCAGAAGATTTTAACCCTTTTTAGACAAAGAAGGAGATGGCAATATAACCAGCACTGTAAAGACTTTCTATTATATGATATGATGCAACTAAATTCATTCCACTTTGTGGTAGACATATTCAATCACATTCAACTAAAAGGTTAATATTTAAATAAAAGATAAAGATATTTCAGTATTTATATAAGTAATATCAAAGCACCGAGTCAATCCTACGCCATTACCGTTTGTACGATGGATGGTGAATTGTGTCCAATCCATGTGTAATTACTAGGTTATTCGATGTTTGGTGATTTCACCCAATATATAATTTACAACTAAAATTATGAATGCTGTATGTGAATTGGCACCGCCCAGGTTACTACAGAACAAGCAAAACATGTCTTCTCGTGGCAAAACCTCCTGGGTATTACCCGAACACGAGCTGTTAGGTCGATATTAGAAATTAGGAATGACCAATTCAGTTGTTTTACACATTATATGTTTATGTTTTTATGTTTATGTTATGTTTTAACGACTAGATATACGAGGGTTGTCCCAAAAAGTCGTAAACAATGATTATAATTTTTAAACATAAAACCAATACTAACCAAATTTTGCATAGACATAATATATTCAATGTTCTTTAAAATTGTACATTTTTAGATATATATATCTTTCATATTGATGATGTTAGGACGATTTGAATAATGGCCGAAAAGGTATGTCGGCGCACGAACAAAATTCGGAATATTTTACGCATATAACTATTACATTTGCTTTTATTTCTTAAGTACTTTGTAGAACATTGAACTCAAATCTGAATCAGTGAAATCTGAATCAAAATCTAAATAATATGTCAAAATTTCATATAAATAGACATTTATGTCTGGAAACAGACATTTGGTGTTATGATTTTCAAAGTGTTGTTGGAATTGAGTTTGATAAAAATGACGTCGTCAAACTCTTAACCGGTGCACTGATATATAATAAATAGTTTTGAATATGGTTTTGTATATATCAGAGACGGGGAAAAAGTACATTACACATTAGATTTTAATCGGGAAGTTATTTTTAAATGGCACGAGTGTAATAAATTGTCAAAATTGATAAGTCGGTTTTAAAGTTTAGAATTTATTGTAAGTCCAAAAATATGAATTTCACAAATATAATTTAGAACAAATTTCGTAGATGGAACAAACTGAATTTTACAAAGAATTTCTTAAGAGTTAAACAAACTGAATTTAACAAAGAATGGTCCAAAACTGACTCACATACAAACTCACTCACATCTAATCTTTGACAACTCCGCCCACTTTCGTACTGACCAGCCAATTAAATTAAAGATAGAAAATTGCAAGAACAGGGGGAATCCGTATGACATTAATTTACAACACTGAAATTAGGTAGAGCTAAACATAACAAATTCAAAGAACACGATCCTAAGATCTAACCATAAAGTTGATAACAAGTATGAGTAAATGACATTGATATCGTGAGACAGGAAAGAGATGTCAAGAATTAGATATTGGTAACATGTGCAAATTGCATTCACTAAACATCAAATGAAAATAATTAACTTCAACTACAGATGTCAAACAAGACCGAAAAGTAATAATCAATTATATAAAAATATATTCATAATTAATAATTTGTCATTTAGAAACCCTTATAACCCATAATCATAACATCCGCCCACAGAAAATAAAATTGTAAAACAATTTTACACGGGGTTAATAAATGCAAATTAATGTTTTTTTTTAAAAAATGAATTAAAATGAGGATTACACAGAAAAAAAAATAATAAACAAGTGTCACATACAATTTACAAAATGAGTAAAAACTCAAAACAATGTTCTCGTACTTGCGCTTTTCATTAAGCTGTACATTAGAAACATATTAAATTGTAATTGTAAAAATAGGTATAACCCGTAATGACACAAATGATTGAAAAGTAATACATGTATCCTTCTATCATGTAAGTACCATGGTTTACAAAACAATTAGCATACACGGAGACATTGATATACAGCAGCTAAAATAATTACTTAGATAAAGGATGACTTCTGAAAAACCACAATCAAACAGTAATTAATAGCAGAGCTTGTAAACTATTCGGTCGGTCACTCGACTTAATTGAACTATATCCTCCGCACCACAAGACGAGCTCCTGCAGTTAAATAATGAGAGCAAATTACCATCTCGGACAAAATGCTGTGCAATAGTAATGATCTCATCCAATCATAAAATAAAATGAAAATCTATACAAGGCGCCACAATGAAAAACAAAATACAAAACATAAAGTTATACACATATTTTTACAAAAAGGGATCATGCCTCATATCAAGCATGTCATCGCTTAATGCAACACCCATAACATTGTTACCGTACTGGCGCTTACTTTCAAGCTGTACATTATAACAAAGTTGCAAAATAAACGACATATGACATCATGATAAAAAAAACGTATCAACTCCAGGCATCATTACGCCTCAGAAGTATACAAACTATCTCTCACAACAGCTACATCAACATTGATAGCTCAGATTGTGACCAATACCCATTAGTAATTAGCACCACGAGAAAAGTGTACTAAGCTCTTGCAGTTAAATAACTTGAGCAAAAAAGACACTTTCGTACCAATGCATAATTATAATGATATTAAAAACAAAACACACCAATAGCACATCGATATCGCAAATCGTAATAAACAACAAAACAACAAAAACTACTTTCATGCAACTGTAAGGAATATACAGGTCTATGTGAAAAGTACTAAAATAACTAACTTGTCGCATGCATTAACATATGTACATCTCAGAATCATTGGTTTTAAACAAAAAAACTTTAACAGTCAATAAAGAGCGATGGAACAGTTTCACTGACTTTGGCATGGCGTGAATTTACGAAAGAACCCTCTGCAGGTACGGCCAGCTCTTGACTCCCTGTGGCTCGACCTTCGGTATTAGAGGAATTAAGTCCTGTAGGTAATGAACGATTTCCAAACATCGTGTTTCTTAGGTTTAGAAAATGATTGGATGGATAGTCATTTTCAAGAACGGGGAACATTTCGGTCCCGGATCCATTGGTACAATTTGCACGATCCTGCGGTAAATCCTCATCAAGGGAACGAAACGAAAAGTGCGAGGATACGGGGACATGCATATCGACCACGACTGAGCACAGAAATTCAGCAAATACGGATTGTACCTCTTTTGTAACACCGAATTTAACATTTTTTCCATGAATCTCGGCAACACTATAAATTGGTAAAATCTCCGAGAATCGAATAATCCAATGAAGATGATGAACGATGTTGAGTTGGTTTATCTTCAAAGTTTCCTGATGTTTTCAGCAATATTTGAATAAAGTGAACACAATCCAAAATGTTCAAAGTTTTTATAAAGGATACCGTCGTCCAAAAAATTTAGATTCTCCACCATGTAATAAATTGTCAAAATTGATAAGTCGGTTTTAAAGTTTAGAATTTATTGTAAGTCCAAAAATATGAATTTCACAAATATAATTTAGAACAAATTTCGTAGATGGAACAAACTGAATTTTACAAAGAATTTCTTAAGAGTTAAACAAACTGAATTTAACAAAGAATGGTCCAAAACTGACTCACATACAAACTCACTCACATCTAATCTTTGACAACTCCGCCCACTTTCGTACTGACCAGCCAATTAAATTAAAGATAGAAAATTGCAAGAACAGGGGGAATCCGTATGACATTAATTTACAACACTGAAATTAGGTAGAGCTAAACATAACAAATTCAAAGAACACGATCCTAAGATCTAACCATAAAGTTGATAACAAGTATGAGTAAATGACATTGATATCGTGAGACAGGAAAGAGATGTCAAGAATTAGATATTGGTAACATGTGCAAATTGCATTCACTAAACATCAAATGAAAATAATTAACTTTCAACTACAGATGTCAAACAAGACCGAAAAGTAATAATCAATTATATAAAAATATATTCATAATTAATAATTTGTCATTTAGAAACCCTTATAACCCATAATCATAACACGAGATTTAACAGAGTTTTCCCTCTATACCGAAATTAGTTACAACATGTAAAAAGTAGAGTACAGTTTGTTAATTATGGCACGCAGACAGTGGGGAACAATCTGGGCCACGAACGATGTCAATAATGTATATTCTCTGCTACCTACAATGTATGGCAATCTTTCGACTAAATTTTGACTAAAATTTGAATCTGCTTAAAAAAACAACAACAACAACAATGTCAACAAAAAAACCGGACAGTAGTGAATTTGAATAAGTCCCTTAGTCTAGAGTGGTCTTTCACTTTTAAAAAAATTATTGAATTTTAACAGACGCGTGTGAAGCAGAAAAAGGGATCATGACGTTATAAGAGACGTAAATTACGCTTGCTTTCGTGCGCCGATGTACACTTTCATGCTTTCTTTATTTTTTTTTTTATTTTCTTATTAAATGTGATATCATGAAATTTGAAATACATGATCATAAAATTTTACTTTTTGTTATCAGAAGAAAAGAAATTTAATTCAACAAAGAAAAAATAAACTGTTTTCCCTGTCTACGACTCTTTGGGGCAACCCTCATATATCAGGTTTCTTCAAATAAACCCGCCACGGAGTCTTCCACATTTGTTTCCTATTTGGATTTTTTTTTTTCAAACATGTTGACTTCAGCATTTCCATCGTCTACCTTTGCTAATTCAGTAGAAGTATTTCTCTATCTCTTGTATTTGATTTTTGTCTCTTATTGTCACTTATTCTATAAGCAATATCATGCCCTATTTTCACGCTCAATCCTTAAACCCGAGGAAGGCTAACAACAGAGAGATAAATAGAGAGAAAGAGTTTTCTGCTTCTACACATCTGAAACCACGTCTAGTCTAGATCAGGAATTTCGATATGAGTAAACTAAAGTTAGTGTGTGCACAGATTTAATTTTTCAGCTTTTGATTACATTGAAGATCTGATCCGACAAATGTATATTAAAATAAACAAAATTTACAGAAAATATAGATCTTCCTAGCTAGGTTCATACAAACAAGATCTTGTTAATTTTTTTCTTTTTTTGCGTTCAAACAATTAACCGCTCACACATGAAGGTTTCTTGATATCGATCACATTGCCAATCATCCCACGACATGTCAAACTTAGCAGTTAAAGACATACATTCATCGCCTTCCGAGAAATCAGGCTTGTTCGGTGCCCAGTCAGTGTACGTCACTGCTTTAAATGTTGTTGACCATCTCCATCTGTGTTGTGAGTAGGCGTCTGTCCCTCCGATAAATGTGTTGCCTTTAACAAATCAAAATTATGTTTCTTTTTAAATGTGTTTAATTTGTCTAAGAATCTTTTTAAATGATTTCATGACAGACTTGGCTAATTACACTCAATTTGAAGCAAGAAAAAAAAACACTTTTAGCAATTTGTTGGAAATTCAGACAAAAACCTAAATCAAAAATGTAGAATAAAACAATTTAGCAACTGTATTTACATATAATGACCAAGAAGGTAAATCAACATGTGTATATTTTGTTTCATGAAATCCTCATACATGTACTTTACCAAAAATGATCTTACCATAAGCATTTTCCCTTGCCATGTTCTTTAGAAAGATGTTTTCTTCCAGTGTCTCTATTTCTGCTAATTTTGCCCCAAGTTTTAGACATTCAATCTGTTGATAAAAATTCATTTCTTTTAAACCTTGTTTTTTTTTCTTTTTTTTTCTTTTGTAAGTCGCTGATATATTTGCAGGGAACTTCAAACATTTCGATATCATTAAATCAGTTGGGATATTACATTTTTATATACGGGGTTTCCATGAATTGCGAGAATAGCAAAGTGTAGACTCTTTAAACAGAAATTGCGAAAAATCAGTTGCGATAAGAGGAAGAAAACGGAAACGTTTTAGATAAATCACTATGAAATTTCTCGCTGAAGAATTTTACTTATTTGAAAGGAATCAGTCAAAATGCAACCTATCGGCAGATTGTATTTGCAAACAAAGTAATGGTGTCGACAATAGAGTTTGTTGAAATTGTTTGTAAAAGAACGTGTTCCCCATATTTTATATTAATAACAAAGATTCAAGACACGTGATAGTAGCAACTGCTACGTAAATAGGAGAAGTTGATGATAGAAGTTATTATTATAGAGGGCTCATTGCCGGAGTGACTGATCAACAGGAGATGTTTACCCCTCTTTGTCACCTTATCCAAATTTAGATTTTTCCTGTGGTTTGCGTTTTTGTCTTGTTTACAAAGTTGTTCTGATTTTCAGAATTTTCTATCAATATTATATCGTAACATACACCTTTTTTATTACAATATGTAGTAATTGTCCGATTTTTAAATCAATGTTACAATATACGCAATATAAAAATTAAGATAAGTCGAAAATCGAAAACTCCTATTGGTTAGGTCAGCTGTTGAAAGAAGAACTCATTAGGTATTCAATAATTTTCACGTGTTCTTACAATAATAATGTTCTGCACGTCATTTTGACATGTATTCTTGTAATGCAAATTAAATCTTAAAACTATAAAACACAAACTAGCATACATGTTTCAAATATGGTTACCGTTATAACTGTCTTTTGAATCTATAGTGTTAATTATATCTTTAAATTTGAAATGAAACGTAAGAACAATATCATGTTTTATTTGATGTCATATTAAAGAAAACAAGAGGCCCATGGGCCAAATCGCTCACCTGAGAATTGTGGCTAGGAAAAAAAGCAGAAATCAGTTTAACTTTTAAAAAGTTTAAACCCAAAAGTGGTCCCAACCAATCCGTAAAAGGGAGAGGGTATGATTTGAGCAAACTTGAATCTACTCTAACTAAGAATGCTTGCATATTTGACTACCTGTGGCTTTATTGCCCTTTAAATTTGAACTTACATTGTGACCTCGTCCTACCCCCAGGGGTCATGACTTGAACATAATTGAATGTACTCTACCTGAGAATGCTTCCATATTAATATGACTAATCATGGATTTGCTATTCTTTAAAGAAGATTTTCAAAGATTTTATTTACATGTTTCTATGTAAAGCTAGGATTCCATGTTGTGGCCCCACCCTACCCCAGGGGTCATGATTTGAATAAAATTGAATGTCCACTACCTGAGGATGCTTCCAGAAAAATATGATAATTCACGCTTTTGCTATTCTTGAGAAGATTTTCAAAGAATTTTTTTATATATTTTTATGTTAAACTTTGATCTACTATTGTGGCCCCGCCCTACCCCCGAGGATCATGATTTGTACAAACTTGAATCTACACTACCTGAGGATGCTTCCCTATAAGTTTCATCTGTCCTGGCACAGTGGTCCTTGAGAAGATTTTACAAGAATTTTCCTAAATATTTCTATGTAAAACTTTGATAGGCTATTGTGGCCCCGCCCTACCCCAGGGGGTCATGATTTGAGCAAACTTGAATCTACACTTCCTGAGGATGCCTCCCTATAAGTTTCATCTTTCCTGGCACAGTGGTTCTTGCGAAAAAGATTTTTAAAACATACCATCAAAGAAGTCGGTTCACTTTATGCATAAAATGGCCTTGTAGATATACCAATAAATTGATCAACACTTGATTTTCTATTTGAAGCATTAAAATAAAATAGAGACTTAGTGCTTTCATACCCTATTAAAAAAATTCTTCTAAAAGCCCAGGTCTAGGAGAACTGGCTTTATTAAATTGCAATGTTCTTGAATTTTTAGGTAAACAGGTATAATTGGGTACTTTCAGTGAAGAAAAATGATATGAGCGCACTCTCTGATCTAAATAATAAAAAAATGTCCATTAATCCTCAGAAACACTTCATTTACTAGTTGCAAATTTTAGATTAGAGGTTGCGCTCTATATCAAATATCAAAAAGTAGCTTTAAAAATTGGCCGTTTTTGTACATTTTTTCAGAATATGAGGAAATTGACGCATTTGGTGACATCATAATGCATTGACTAGCCAGAAAATGACGTCATTTTTGATAGATTCGCCGTAACCAAAAATCTAAATGATATGTTATGCATTGTTAAATAAAACTATGCAGTTTCAGTTTTTGAGAAATTCACAGGGCCAAATAAGGCAAACGTGAACCTTGTTCTTTTCACTATTTCTGAATTATCTCCCCTTGAATAAGGGCATGGAACTTCATTTGAACAAACTTGTATACCTTTCACCTAAAGCTACTTTGTGCCAAGTTTGGTTGAAACTGGCCAAGTGGTTCTTGAGAAAAAGTCGAAAATGTTAAAAGTTAACGACAACAACGACGACGACAGATAACGGACAAATTGTGATCAGAAAAGCTTACTTGAGCTTTGGGCTCAGGTAAAAAGGAAGAAAAAATAGCATTGGAATTCTTCTTCTTAGAAAAAAATGTTGAAGATGTTCTTTCACCAGCCAATAGCTGGTGTCAAGATTATGCAATTAAAAGATTAACAGTAAAATAGTATCTTAATCAGAGAAAACAGATTTAGAATCTTGTTTAAGTAATGTCCGAATACAGGAAGAAAAGTGCTTTAAGCATTTTTAAAAACGAAAAAGCCAAATTTTTCTTATATCAATCTGGAAGTCATATAAAAAGCATAGTTTAAAACATTTCTTTTTCAAGATGCCTTTATAAAATTTTCTAAATACATTTTATTTCCCAATCATGACAAGGAGCTAACGACGGATGTGACCAGTTGGCAGGAGATGCTCACTCCTCCATGGCACCTGATCCTACCTCTAATGTTTTAGAAGTCCGTATTTGCTCTGCTCCTATTTTGTATTGTTTAATGAACTTTGAGTTTGAATACTGTTCATTTATTATCTACATATATTTCATCTAATCCTAGATAAAAATGAAATGCATCACTCTTATACTAGATTGTAAGAAATATTATTATACATGTGTACATTTAAACATCTTGGTTTAACATAGTTACCTGAGCGTCTAGCCATCTAATGTTTCTCTTGACATGTAGATACTGGGATTTCCCAAACACTTTCCAGGGAGAGAAACCTGTAATAAATGTTGAAGTTACTCAGATAGCTTTGTTTCTTTTGTATAAACAAATATCATCAATTTCGTTAAAATATCTTTTGGTCTTATAAAATACATGAACTTCATATGGAGAAATGATTTGCAGTTTATTCACTAGACTGCTCCCGCATGTTTTACATGTGTATAAACTCGATATATATATATATATAAATATATATATATATATATATATATATATATATATATATATATATATATATATATATATATATATATATATATATATATACACAAGGGATGTCAAATCGGTCGATTTTTAATGCTCGGTTACTTATATATATACTCGGTAAAAGTGTAAATAGATATGATCAAGTAAATTGTTGAATATAAAACATTGTTAACTCTTGTAGAAATAAAACCACATGCTCTGATAGGAGGTTTTTCTCTTGTAACAATGATGGACACTTCGTGCCCGATGAAATTTAATATAACATCGTTTATGTTCAATTTATTCATCATGATCAGATAAACACAAGAAATAAAATCATAAGTGGTTCACAGAGTTTTTGTTTTAAAAATTAATCTACTCCATATATTGTAATTTAATGTAATTCTTTGTTGCGTTTGACGTCCAGGGGGTCGTAACATAAAGGCTACTTAAGTCTTAGACCGTGCTTAAGTAGGACTTAAGTACAGTCTAAAACTTAAGACCGTAACTAGAAGTGTACTTAGATTTGGCAATCTTAGCAAAACTTAGGCGGGCAGTAGAGGTGACTTAAGTATATGTTAACTTTCTTGTACATATATTTAGAATTATTTAATGTTGACTTTCGATGTTTAAAGTTTCCTCTATTCATATTATGCATTAAAGAAAATAATTATCTATATTTGACGATGATTTAAGAATTTTATTTTTTCGTTGGGAGGGGGTGGGGTGGGGTGATCACTGATCCCAATTTCACTCACAGCACAACACAGCATACATGTAAATACAAAATTAGATTTTAGGGATACGTCTGAAATTAGTAGGACTTCGGTTATAGAAATATCCCGATTTTTTGTTTTGTATCCTTGATTATAGGTATATCATTAAACTTCTGCATTTTTTGCTTCTGACTTACATGGCATTATACATAGCGGAGATTCAAAATGTATCGAACTTTTTAGAGTTTCAATTTCAAGAGAATAGGCGGTCGATTATTCTTGTCTGCGATAATAACAGGGTAAGTGAACATTTATCAAAACAAAAGAGTTACAAAGCGTAAACTGAAAACACCTCAGGTGATAAAACAATTGTCGTGAACATTTACAATGAACCACAATTCGCCACTTTCTGACCGTGCAGTATTTGTTTTCAAAATTCCGAATAGTTTATAACATAATTATAATTTTAAAACGAAAACTAATCTAACATAACTTAAACCGATAGGTAAGGACGTCAACTTTAATATGTAATTAATCAAAACCCTAACTGAATCACATTTAGCAATATATCTATATAAAATCAAAAACTATTGGTTGACTCATGTGAAATATTTTTAACATAAGTATATATATAGCTTAGTATTTATGTTAAAGTTTATATATATATATATATATATATATTGTGCCTAAACCGTACTTACGACCCTAGGCCATTCCAAGGTTTTTTTCTCTGTTTAGCGTCCACCCATCTTTCAAAAACCTACCTACCTATTCGCAAAAAACACACAAGCCAAAACATAAAACACAGGCTTAAAAGTCATAAAAACGACGCCTTTCAAATGATTTGATCTAACTGAACTGATTTAATAGAAGAAATATCTATTCTTAAGCAAAAACAAGGAATTAAATGCTTAAAAAACACCCAATTTAACTTATTGCACAGAATTATTTGGAAAAATTGACAAAATAAAAAAAAAAATCGACTAAATTAATCAATTTCAGGACTCCTGATGATGTGTGTTTTTTCTTATATGGGGTGTCAAAAACCAAGGCGCACGCGGACGCTAAACATAGAAAAAACTTGGAATGGCCCTACTTAAGTCAAAAACTTAGCAAGCTTTATGTTACGAGCCCCAGGTATCAGTCGTACAGTTTAACTTGAACTTGATCAAGTTCGCCTAACAGAGCGGATTTACGGTTTAAGTACACTTTACGATCCTAGATTTTCTAATATTATGGGACGGTATTTTGTAGTTTGGTGCAATGATGGACATAAGTTTTTTTAAGCCTATGGCTTCAACCATTTGTATTGGCAGGTAATCAAACACAACCATATCAACAATTGCGCGGGCAATATCATCTGCCAGGTCTCTTTTCCCGAGAATTTAAGTCTTCTCGCAGAATTAACAAGATTATCAAATTTATTTAATCGTAATAGACCTTAAACGATGTTCAGTTAAAACAAATAATTAAAGTTAATAAAAAAATAAGGGTAGAAGACAGCCAAAGGTGAGAAAAGCCAGGTAACGAGTGCGGTTTATTCAAGCTATTCCCACTTTTTGAAAATCGGGTAGAAAAAGGTAAAATTTCACGTGGGAGTAGGTTGAATTTTTGCGTAAACAAATAATTAGCTGAATAAACATTTCATTACTGTGAAAACAGTAATTATAAAATAGTAAAAAGTCTGTAAAACAGTTTGTCGTGTGTTGCCACCTATGTGACGTTTAATAATTTGTTTGAAATTCTCAAAAGTATTAATAATGACATATAATTTTTAGCAGACACAAGATATCAAGATGAGAAATAAAAAATTTTGAAAAGGGAGATATATTTAAATTTAAAGTAATTACCACTTAGATTTTCAGAAAAATCATGAAAATTGCTATTTCACAAAGCCTTTTTGCAATTAATGAAATCTCAGAGGAGACTTTATTATTGGAAAGAATGTACTTTACGATGTTTAAAATGAGACACTGGAAATTGTATGTTAATTTGTATATTTTGATTGGTCAGATTTTGATTTGAGCCAAGTTCTTTACCACGGTAAGACATGGAACAAAATTACAATTAAAAGCACAGCTAAAGTATTCAGACTTTCACATTCAAGGATGACACTTATTGATTAAAATAAAAAATTTCAAGTAAACTTAAATTTATATATATTTTTTTGATAAATATATTTATTTTCAGCCATTAAAATGTACAAAATACTGGTAAAATCAGGTAAATCTAAGCGGAAATTAAAACTACTGTAAACACCAATTAACTAATCAAAACATCTATTGTTATATTTGGGAATAGGTGGAATTGAATTTTTAAAAAGTAGGAATAGCAGACGACATTTCTGATTTGTCTTTCATCAAACAAATTACTTGTTGTATATAAAACTGTACCTCGATAACTTTTATTTAGAAGGTTTTAACTAAACCCTATTACTGATTACAAAAATGAGTATTTTATTATTTTATTTTAATAACGTTTAGAAACAGATTGTTTGATGCATTAATAAATTAGCTAAGAAATATTCAAAAATATATATCCGAGTAACCAAATATACAATGTATGTAAGTATAGATATATATACTTCGATGAAAAAAAAAATTAACCGGGTACATCGTTGACATCCCTAATATATATATATATATATATATATATATATATATATATATATATATATATATATATATATATATATATATATATATATATATATATATAACTTATTTATTTATTCATTTATTTATTTTAGAATTACAAGCCCATTTTGCAAGCCATATTTACTTGGAGGAATTTTAGTTGATAAACAGTTGTCAATTCATGCTACCGTCTTTCTTCCTGAAAAGGATGTGATAATAAGATAAGTAATTGCTGTTTTAAAATTTAAAAGGCTGCCGTTACTCTTTATGAAATCATAAAACATCTGTATTTTATAAAATGTGGCATTCTTCTGCACCTATTTGTCGGCGGAAGAACTCTGTCATCTTGCAATATACACTTACATTTAATCAACTGATATGATAAAGACACTTATTATGTGATGTGTCCTTCAATAAAACAATATTATATCAAGGGACTTAAAATACTATTATAAAAAGAACTAAGGAAAATGAATAGGTAAATATTAATTTAACATTCAAACTGGAAAATTGAAATATAATTTATTAACTGCTCTAATTAAAAAAATAAAGAAAATAAATTAATATATCATACAGATCGAATTAGAATATAAAATAAATATAAAATAGTATTTTAATTATCATGATAGATTTACACTGTACATTCACAAGCTTTGCTTGCATGTACAATGTTTGGATTTATATCGAATAACATTAACAAATTCGATCTTTTATCCAAATGGACAGATCAATATGCCATTTTAATTGGTCGACGCGCTGATTGGTTAATCGCTAATCCTGATTGACAGCTCTGTAAAGAAATACCGAACGCGCGTTCGCTTTCAGGGACCGCTACTGAATTTGGGGTTCGCTCAGGGTCCGCTATGGGTTCGCTTGGGGTCAGCCCTAGCGGACCCCGAGCGAACCCGAGGCATACCCAGAGAGCGAACCGGGGTGCGCTCCGGGTTCGCTTTCTGTTAGGCTGTGTCCGGTCGGTGCTGTATTAATAAAAAAAATTAAAGCATTGATGGAATAACTTTAAAAATGTAAGTATATAAAATTGCGATTTATTGTGCGTTTTTGTGTAAACCTTTATCTAATCTGCTGCCATTATGGGTCTGATATGACCGATATGTAACTAAACAATGTGAACACCATTTCTCCATTTCCTTAAAAAAAGAGTTTCACGTTATGAATGTGGGTAAAAAAGGATCTGTAGATTTTGATTTTAGTCGAAAGCGAAAAAATAAAGTTTGAATTTAACTAATTATCTTAAAATCCAAAGAAATGCCAGATGGTTCAAATATATATTTTTATACACTGTAGTGTTAACAAACTTATTTTCTGTATGTTTTGCGATATTCTTTTACTTGCAAATATTCACGAAGATAAATGATATTTTAGTTGTCGTAGAGAGATTCTTAACTTGCAAATGGCGAATGAAAACTATGCCAATTAAAGTTGGTTTGCAGTATTCCAAAAAAATTTCCTTGGGTTTTTTTAAAAAATAAAATATAAGTTACACTAAAAGCCTTTTTTTCTCCATAAAAAAGATCAACCCGATTTATAATATGGAAAATTTCTTGATAATATCAACCATTTTTTAATTAGAAAAAGGCAGATCTCTGACGCATCTTCACGCCCCATGACTTTTTCTTTGGGAAGGGGTTTAAATTTAACTGGACAGGTATATTCTCACGATTAGGTTCACAGAGAACATTCATAATTTAATTTATTATTTATTTATCTTATATAGTAACACATCTTCAAACACAAACGAATTAGTGTGTTAATGGAAAATATTTTAGATAATCTGAGGTTAATACACATAGGTAAATGTACAGGATGAATGCTGAGGAAGGGACTGGATAGCATATTACCTAAAGCGCTGGAAATGTATGGCTATGATAAACTAGGGCTAATTGTAGCCCCGCCCTACCACTAGAATTCCTGACGCTCCCCATGTCCCTTTTCGTGCCATAGCTTTTCCTGTAACACCTTTCATAAATATACTAAGTATTTAAGGATTTCATTTAAAGATGTAAAAGTTACAATGATACCAACTATATATCGTTTAGCGTTTTGCATGGGCGCACACGTACATGTACATGCATATGCAAGATGATCATGGCATGTTGGTTAAGCGTGTGCAACACATCTTTACATCCAGTGAATAATAGAAAAAAATACAAATATAAAGTTACCACATTTCAAGAATATATCAATTTTTGAAATACCTTCTCTACTGATTTTAAACTCAGCTGACCTAAAAATGGTTTTATTCCTACGACAAGGCAGTGTTAAAGTCGACTAAGGATATCACGCCGATGGCTAACCAATCAAAATGAACTTAGTCAATTTTAGTTCCATACATAGAAAAGGGATTTTCCTTTAATCTGTTTAGATTTTTTAAAATATATTTCCTCTCTGGTCATTTTGACAACTCTGGTACCTGTGCCTAGTAAATTTTATATACATATGTAAATAAATATATACCTGTAAAGGTTTTTGGCAGCAGTTCTGGAACTATTCATTTTTTCCAATGCATAGGAGGTTTTTTTCTGGGGTTTACAATAGATATTTATAAAGACATTCGTATCAGCTAATGTGACCAATATTCTTTTAGACCTTCTTATTAATATATTTTGCATGAATGCAAATACCTGATATTTTTTTTTACGAAGGACGTACATGTATATTGATTTTGAATTTCTAGGGATTGCGTAATTCTAAAAAAAAAAAATCAATTAAATTAACAAAGGATGCTTGGTATTAAAATATTGTTTCAAATCAGTAGAATTGAATGCTATTAACGACATCCGAATAAATACATGTAAACATAGAAGGCTTATATACCAACTTTGTTCATCTGTACTTTAATTTCAAACACGACAGGATTTGTAATTAATTAAATTAATAATTTCTATATACTTTGAAAACTCACATCAAATATTTTAATACTCTTTCCTCGAGCTCTTTTCTGCAGTTTCCTTGAAATGTTATGTGGGTCCGAGGTGTAATCCGTTTCAGACGGAAGACCTTATAGTGATTCTACTGTTTCTTTTTATTATTATTTTTTTCCCCTTTTGTAATTTCTTTTTTTGACGATATCTCAGAGATGACTGGACAGATTTTTATGAAATTTTCAGGGATGATAGAGAGTGAAAATATCTTTCAAATGTAGTTTACAGTTTTTCAAAATTCACTTCCGGTCGTCAAATATGTCCGATTTCCGTTTTTCAAAAAGTGATCATGTCCGGACGATATCTCAGAAACGATAACAGATTAAGACATAAAACTTTCATGAATAATAGATCATGATAAGATTTGTGCAATCCGTTTAAATCTTCCTCCGTCACTTCCGGTCGTCACAGGAAGTGATCTAAGAAATCGAAAATTTCAACTTTTTCTTTTATGAAACTTTTTTGCATCACATTATGGTATCTTATTTGTACTTTCGAAATATGTCAGTCCGATCGGAAACAAAAACGACAACTTCCGGTTATATGAGAAAAACTGCATATTTTCAGCATTTTTCTTTCCCATAAATATTTTTTATAGATAAAGTATTTGTAATGATTTTTGGATATGTTATTCAGACTACAAATGTTTACAGTAACATCAAATATCTTTGTTAAATTCACTTCCGGTCGCGTGATTTCCTGTCCTCAAAACGAGAACTTATCATAGCTAGATCTCGTAAACGGAAAAAGATTAAGACACCAAACTTATACAATTGGTAGATCTTGATGAGTAGGCAAATTCAGTTTGGATAAGATTGTCCGCCGTCACTTCCGGTCGTCACAGGAAGTGTTCCAAAAAATCAAAATTTTCAAATTTTCTTTTATTAAACTTTTTTGGCATGACGTTATACTATCTTATTTGTATTTTTAAAATATATCAGTCCAACCGGAAACAAAAACGTCAACTTCCGGTTTTAAGAGAAAAACTGCATTATTTTAGTATTTTTCTTTCTCCTAAATATTTCTTATACATGACATATTTGTTACGATTTTTGGATATGTAATTCAGACTGCAAATATCTACAGGAAGGTCAAATATCTTTGTTAAATTCACTTCCGGTCGCGTGATTTTCTGTCCTCAAAATGAGAACTTATCATAGCAAGATCTCGTAAACAGAAAAAGATTAAGACACCAAACTTATACAATTGGTAGATCTTGATGAGTAGGCAAATTCAGTTTGGATAAGATTGTCCGCCGTCACTTCCGGTCGTCACAGGAAGTGTTCCAAAAAATCAAAATTTTCAAATTTTCTTTTATTAAACTTTTTTGGCATGACGTTATACTATCTTATTTGTATTTTTAAAATATATCAGATCAACCGGAAACAAAAACGTCAACTTCCGGTTTTAAGAGAAAAACTGCATTATTTTAGTATTTTTCTTTCTCCTAAATATTTCTTATACATGACATATTTGTTACGATTTTTGGATATGTAATTCAGACTGCAAATATCTACAGGAAGGTCAAATATCTTAAATTCACTTCCGGTTGCGTGATTTTCTGTCCTCAAATTGAGAAGTTATCATAGCTAGATCTCGTAAACAATAAGAGATTAAGACACCAAACTGTTTCAAGTGGTAGATCTTGATGAGTAGGCAAAACCATTGTCCGCCGTCACTTCCGGTTGTTGCAGGAAGTGATCAAAGAAATCGAAAAATTCAACTTTTCTTATGAAACTTTTTGCATCACATTATAGCATCTTATTTGTAGTTTTGAAATATGATAGTATCACCGGAAACAAAATCGACAACTTCCGGTTCAAAGAGAAAAACTACATAATTTGAATATTTTTCTTTCCCATAAATACTTTTTATAGTTAAAGTATTTGTAATGATTTTTGGATATGTTATTCAGACTGCAAATGTCTACAGTAATGTCTAATATCTCAGTAAAATTCACTTCCTGTCGCGAGACTTCCTGTCCTCAAAATCAGAAGTTATCATTACTAGATCTCGTTAACGGTAAGAGATTAAGACACCAAACTACTAGGGGTGGTAGACCTTGATGAGTAGACAAATCCTTTGAGTTTAAGATCATCCACCGTCACTTCCGGTTGTCACAGGAAGTGATCAAAGAAATCAAAATTTTAAACTTTTCTTTATGGAATCTTTCTTAGTATTACCTAAATAGCTTTTTACTAGTAGTTTCGAAATATGTCAGTCCCATTGGAAACAAAAACGACGACTTCTGGTTATGAGAGAAAAACTGCATATATTGAGTTTCTTACTCTCCAATAAATATCTTTTATAAAAATATCCTTCTTACAGATATAGAGGAGAACGGATTCATTAAATTTATATAGCTAGAGATCCAAGATGACCTTCTTTGTGCTGTAGCAACAAATTTCTAGAGGGTCTTCCGTCTCCAACGGAAGACCCTTCTATTATTCTTTGTTTCTGCAACTTTTATTATTCTTTTTTTTTCTAGTTACAATTTTTGTGCAGAAGATTTCTCGAAGACGGCTCGACCGATTTTGTTCAAATTTTCAACAGAAGATGTGTTGTCTATCTGAATTATTATACCCCCGAAAAATTTGAAAATATCACTTCCGGTAAACAGTTATCGCCCTTTCAGTGATTTTTAGCAATTTCTCCTTGTCCTTTAGTATCAAAAACGACATGTAGCTTGAGAGCTGAAATTTTCAGCGATGATAGATGACACATTGTTGAATTGCACATTGGATTTTAAATTTTTCAGAAAGTTCAAATATGGAAGCCCGTCGGGTCGAACATTTAGACACGAATCATGAGTGAATTTTCTACACATTTTGTATCATATCTTTTAAAGTATGATTATTTTGTTAAGACATTACTGAACAATATTTGTGGGGAATGCTAAGATCTTTTTACCTGCTGACTCATCACATTAGGGGCCAAAAGGGGCTAAAAGTCTTCAATCGATAACTATTTAACAGTCAATATTTTGATATACATTACTGAAGCAAAATTGTATATCTCATTAATCTACAAAAATATATTAGGTTTTTAATGTCGTATATTTCATAATTAGGGGCCAAAAGGGGCCAGAATGCTAAATCTTTGACGATTTATATCTCCAAAGTGAGAAATATTTTGACAATTAATATTGAACAATATGTTCAGAATCATTTCTGAACAATATGCAACCTTTCATTTTTCGCTAAACGTCCCCATAGGGAGTTGAAGGGTTGGCCCCTAAATATTTCTTTTGCAAAGAACTCGAAAAAATGAAAAAGAATCTCTGAATAGTTGTTGAACAAAAAGTGTTTAAAATCTTAAGAGCTTTAAGATGAAATCAAGAAAAAGGGACTGGGCACTCAAATTAGGGGCCAAAAGGGGCTAAAAGTCCTCAATCGATAACTCTTTAACAGTCAATAATTTGTTAAACTTTACTGAAGCAAATATGTTTATTTCATCAATCTACCACTATATATTATGATTTTAATGTCTTATATTACATCATTAGGGGCCACAAGGGGCCCAAAATGCTAAATCTTCGACGCTTTATATCTTGAAAGTGAGAAATATTTTGACAAGTAATTTCAAGAGATGTTCAAATTCATGTTCTAACAATATGCAACTTTTCATTTTTCGCTAAACGTCCCCATTAGGCTAATTGAAGGGTTGCTTAATATTTCTTTTGCACATAACTCGAAAACTAAAAAGAATCTCTGAATAGTTGTTGAACAAAAAGTGTTCAAAATTTTATTTAAGAAAATCCAGAAAAAGGGGCTGGGCACTCTAAAGTTAGGGGCCAAGAGAGGCCAATGTCTTAATCGATAACTCTTTAGCAATTAACATTTTGTGATGCATTACTTAGAAGCAAAGATATTTATTAACCATTTACAACTATATATCATGATTTTTTTGTCGTATGGTACTTAAGTAGGGGCCAAAAGGGGCCAGAATGCTAAAAATTCGACGCTTTATATAGAAAATGAGCAATATATTGATAAGTAATATTGAACAAAAGATGTTCAAAATCATGTTCTGAACAATATGCAACCTTTTATTTTTCGCTAAACATCCCCATTAAAAGTTGAAGGGCTTTAAATATTTCTTATGCGAATAACTCAAAAACGAAAAACAATCTCTGAATAGTTGTTGAACAAAAAGTCATCAAAATCATGAGAGCTTTCAGATGATACGAAGAAAAAAGGGCTGATCCCCAATGTTTGGGGCCGTGAGGGGCCAAAAGTCGATTTTTTAAAAGTCTGTAATATTCAATGTCTTTTTACAGATTATGGAAAATCATTATTTTATTAAAATCTTAATCAAAATCTTATATTTTTATCGAGAAAAAAAAAGACCCACTCGTTGCTCGCACGAGATATATTATTATGTTCTCCAAACGAAGTTGGGGAACATATTGTTTTTACGATATTTCTTTTATCATGTTCCCCAAACTTTAGGGGAACGTATTGTTTATACTCTGTTTCTTATTATTATTATTATGTTCCCCAAACGAAGTTGGGGAACATATTGTTTTTACTCTGTTTCTTATTATTATTATTATGTTCCCCAAACGAAGTTTGGGAACATATTGTTTTTACTTTTTCTGAATTTTTTCTTTGTTCTCCGGTACTTTTTTGTCCGCGAGTGTTCTCGTAAACTACTCATCCGATCTAGGTGAAACCTTTTTAGGGTCACTAGGTATGTTATGTAGATGTGCGGAACGAAGGTCATTTTGCGCGCACGTGCGTGCAGGTGCGCGCACGTGTAACACGTGAAATGACCAATATAATAGATTTAGCCGTAACTTTTTAAATATTGGATGAAATGCTTTGAAACTCATAATATAAGGATATAATAGTAGTATAGACATGATGACATGGTCAAAATAGCAAGATCTCACGCGCATGCAGGTGCCCTTCGCTGCGATTGGCTGAAACTTAAAGTCTAAATATCTATTTTGTTTTCTGACAAAATCCTTTGAAATTTTGAACATAGTCTTACATTATGAAGATCTACAGCATGATATATAAGAATAATCATGAACGCACGCACATGCACGTGTGCTGCAATCTGATTGGCTAAAACTTTAAATGCCTACAACTTTCTTGGTTCTCAATAATACAGGGTGAAATTTCAAATATGAATAGATATAATGATTGCCTACATTATACTACTATCAAAAGTAAATACATGGACGTGCATGCACATGCGACCGCACACAATGTATTAAAAGACAGTATACTTGAGTGTTTGATGTTCATGCAGAATTAAGAACTTCTAAATGTCAAGACATGTAACATACTGAAGCATGCAGATCTTTTTACCCTTGACCTTGAAACTTAGGTCAAGGTCACTGGTAACCTGAATAAAATGTTGATATTAGCTATTTACCAAAATCACCTTGACCTATGAACTTGAAATCGACCTTAACCTTTGTCCTTGACCCAAGGGTAAAAAGAAACATGAAGTACATGTACATGTATCTAGAAACACCTTTCAGAGTTTATTTCGGTTGACAGGTTAGAAGTTAAAGAGGTGGTGGTTTTTAATGACCTTGACCTTTCATCCAAATGTCACAATCAATCTTAAGTTCTTGGAATAAGATACAAGATTCAACTCCAACGTTAAATAGGTTAAGAATAAAAATACCCCCCCCCCACACCGCACACACACACAAACAAATCAAATTAATGGCAACGTAGAGAATCACTGTTAAACTCAAATAACACCTCGGACCCACATAAAATTTCAGGAAAACTGCAGAAAAGAGCTCGAGGAAAGTGTATTAAAATATTTCATTTGAGTTTCCAAAGTATATAGAAATTATTAATTTATACAGAAAAAATTACAAATCCTGTCGTGTTTAAAATTAAAGTGCAGATGACCAAAGTTGGCATATAAGCCTTTTATAGCCTATTTATTCAGATGTCGTTAATAGCATTCGATTCTACTGATTTGAAATAATATTTTAATACCAAGCATCCTTTGTTTAATTTACCTTTGAAATTTATTTGAATTTTTTTTAGAATTACGCAATCCCCAGAAATAGCGATTTTCGGTATATTAAAAATCAATATACATGTACGCTCCTTCGTAAAATAATCAGATATTTGCATTCATGAAAAAAATATTAATAAGAAGGTGTTAAACAATATAGGTCACATTAGCTGACACGAATGTCTTTTTAAACATCTCTTGTAAAACCCAGAGAGTAGCCCCCTATGCATTGGAAAAAATGAATAGTTCCGGTCAAAAAACCTTTATATATTTATTTACAAAGTATATAAAATTTACCAGGCACAGGTATCAGAGTTGTCAAAATGGCCTGAGAGGAAATATTAAAAAAAATTCTGAACAGAAAGGAAAATCCCTTTTCCATGTATGGAACTACTATTGAATAAGTTCATTTTGATTGGTTAGGTATTGGCGTGATACCCTTAGTCGACTTTAACCCTGCCTTGTCGTCGGAATAAAACCAACTTTGAGCCCGAGGTTAAAATAAGTAGAGAAATAAAATGTGAATCGATATATTAAAAATATGACATATGCTTGAAAAATGGTAAATTTATATATGTATTTTTTTCTTTGATTCGCGGGATAGAAAGATATGTTAATCGCTTAATCAACATGCCATAATCATCTTGCATATGCATGTACATGTACGTGTGCGCGCATGCAAAACGTTAAACAATATATCGTTGATAGTTGATATCATTGTAACTTTTATATTCTTAAATGAAATCTTGGGATACTTAGCATATTTATAAAAGGTCTTAGAGGAATAAGGCACGATAAGGGACATGGGGAGCGTTTGGGGAACATCTGTAACGGTCCCCGTTACAATTAGCACTAGTTATTATTGTTTTTACTCTGTTTCTTATTATTAAGGTCTTCCGTTTCAGACGGAAGACCTTATAGAGATTCTACTGTTTTTTCTTTTTATTATTATTATTATTTTTTTTTTTCCTTTTTGTTTTGACGATTTCTCAGAGATGACTGGACGGATTCTCATGAAATTTTCAGGGATGATAGAGAGTAAAAATATCTTTCAGATGCAGTTTTCAGTTTTTCAAAAGTCACTTCCGGTCGTCAGATATGTCCGATTTCCGCTTTTTTCAAAAAAGTTTTGTCCGAGTCATATCTCAGAAACGGTAAGAGATTAAGACACCAAACTTATATGATTAATAGATCTTGATAAGTAGGCAAAACCAATTGGGTTAAGGTTGTCTTTTGATAAAATCACTTCCGGTCGTCACAGGAAGTGATCAAAGAAATCGTAAATTTCAACTTTTTATTTTTTGAAACTTTTTTGCATCACATTATAGCATCTTGTTTGTAGTTTCGAAATATATATGTCCCACCGGAAACAAAAATGACAACTTCCGGTTATAAGAGAAAAACTGCAGATTTTTAGTATTTTTCTTTCCCATAAATTTTTTTTATGCGTGATGTGTTTGAAATGATTTTTGGATATGTTATTCAGACTGCAAATGTCTACAGTAACGTCAAATATCTTTGTAAAATTCACTTCCGGTCGCGTGATTTTCTGTCCTCAAAATGAGAAGTTATCATAGCTAGATCTCGTAAACGATAAGAGATTAAGACACCAAACTTATATAAGTGGTAGATCTTGATAAGTAGGCAAATTCTGTTGGGATAATTTCGTCCGCCGTCACTTCCGGTCGTCACAGGAAGTGATCCAAAAATCAAAATTTTTAACTTTTCTTGCGTGAAACATTTTTTGCATCACATTATAACATCTTATTTGTATTTTTGAAATATATCAGTCCCACCGGAAACTAAAACGACAACTTCCGGTTATAAGAGAAAAACTAAATAATTTTTGTATTTTTCTTTCCCATTAATATTTTTTTATACATAAAGTATTTGTAGTGATTTTTAGATATGTTATATAGACTGCTTATGTCTACAGTAACCTCAAATATCTTTGTAAAATTCACTTCCGGTCGCGTGATTTTTTGTCCTCAATATGAGAAGTTATCACAAAGAGATCTCGGAAACGGTAAAAGATGGAGACGCCAAACTTGAATGAGTAATAGATCTTGATAAGTTAGGAAACTCATTAGGGTTAAGATCGTTCACCGTCATTTCCGGTCGTCACAGGAAGTGATAAAAGAAATCAGAAATTTCAGCTTTTCTTTTTGGAATACTTCTCGGCATCACATTATTGCATCTTATTGGTTGTTCTGATATATGTCCGTCCCACCAGAAACAAAAACGGCAACTTCCGGTTATGAGAGAAAAACTGCATAAATTGAGTATCATACTATCCCATAAATATCTTTTATAGAAAGAGTATTTGAAATGATTTTAGAACATGTAATTCAGACTGCAAATGTCTAGAGTAACTAGAAATATCTGTTAAAAATTGATTTCCGGTCTCATGATTTCCTATCCTCCAATCTGAGTAGTTAACATAACTTAACTTATATGAATAATAAACCTTGAAGAGTGTACAACAGATATAGGGATAAACGTCTCCGCCGTCACTTCCGGTCGTTACAGGATGTGATTTGAAAAATCGAAAATTCTAACTTTTTTCTTTCCAATTTTTTTTTCATTACTTTATTGCATCTATTTAGTAGTTTTGAAATATGTCAGCTCCACCAAAAATAAATAAAAAAATAAAAACAACGAAAACTTCCAATTATAAGAAATAAAACAACACCAAAGGTCAAAAAGTCAAGGTCATTGGAAAAGTATTTAAATTGCTTATATATGCCACATGACCTTGACCTTTGAGTTTGATGTTTGACCTTGACCTTTGACCTTGACCCTTACCCAAGAGTTATTTTTTTTTATATTTTAGCTTGATACAGCTTCAAGTGTTAAAGTCGAGTTTAAAAGGTTTTTGAATGACCTTGACCTTTGACCTCGATAAATGACCTTGACCTTTGACCCCATTGACCCAAAGGTCACAATCAAGCTTGAGTCCGTGGGAATGTTTACATCTCTCACTTTAACAAATGCTTATATACCCCCCCCCCCTTTTTTGTAAATCAATAGGAACCTAAAAAAAATTTCTACAGTTCAAACGACGCCACAGATCGACATGAAATTTAAGGATTGCAGTAGAAGACACATCAAAGAAAGTGTCCTGAGTGTTTAACAGTGAGTCTCTGAAGTATATAATGAAATTCTAATGAGTATCGGCAACAACTATATTTTTTTCTGTCTGAAATTTAGGTGCTGATGAGCACAAAAATTAATTAAAGCTTGCATTGGGTATTTCTTCACTTTTTGTCAATAACATTCAATTCTCCTGCTCAAATACGAAATCTTAATACCAAGTATTCTTGATCTCCTTTGTATGTAGAGTTTATTTCAATTTTATTTACATTGAATATTAATTGAATGAATCTAGGAAATAGCGATTTTTCCCTACCAAATCAATTTCTACGCAATTTAGATAGCTTAGATAAATTGGAGTTACCTCGCTTGGAACGGCGTGGTGTAGAGAAAATGTCCATGACTCACAACTGCATGAGATGTTTTGACCTATGACCTTGAAGAGTAGGTCAAGGTCATTGGAAAACTAGAGAAATTGTCGATTTAAGCTTAAAATCCAAATGACCTTGACCTTTGACCTTGATATTTGACCTTGACATTTGACCCCTTACTCAAAAAGTAATAAAGAAATATTCATTACTTTTATCTAGATTCAGCTTCAAGTGTTAATCTCAAGTTTATCTCTCTCTCTCTTTTTTGGATGACCTTGACCTTGATAAATGACCCCCTATTGATCCAAAGGTCACAATCAAGTTTAATGTCGTTGAGGTATTTGCAACTCTTACTCTAACAATTGCTTATATCCTCCCCTTCTTTCTTAAAAAAAATCAACAGCAGTATAGAGAAAATGTCTACAAGTCAAACGACACAATAAATCGACATAAGATTCGTAGTAAAAGCAAGAAAAGACCTTAAAGAAAGTGTCCTGAGAGTTTTAAGGTGAGTCTCTAAAATATAATGAAATTCTAGGGAAAATCGGCAAAATCTGCATTTTTTTTCTGTCTGAAATTTTGTATTGCTGAGCATAAAAATTAATTAAAGCCCGTATTGGCTATTTTTTGCAATTTTTGTCAATATCATTCGATTCTCCTGCTGTATTACGACATTTTAATACCAAGTACTCTTGCTTTCTTTAGTGTATGGAATTTATTTCAATTTTATTTGGATTTAATATTAATAGAATGAATCTTGATTTCATTTGAAATTTGATTTTTTTCCACTAGAATAACACAATCCCAAGAAATAGCGACTTTCAGCATAGTAAAAAGAAATACACGTTTCTTCCCTGTGTTTCCCATCTAGAATTACATGTTTGGAATTTTATTTATGCTACTTACATTGAATTTCATGCCTATTTCGGTCAGGAGTGTTAAAACCCGAACCCGATTCTCTGTTTTCCTTTTCCATAATTACAAACTGCCTTGCATCTCTCGCTCATGTTTCCATGCTCTTAAATAATTTATCGCCATCCATTTCAAACATAAAACAACTCAAATCGGATATTTTCAAACATCTCTTTAATACATGTATAATGCATATGATGCAGGTACACATGGGACATTTCACAACGTTTTCACTTACGCTTCCGTCTTGATGCGCAGATCAAATGCATGTTATTCATATTATTAGGTATATCGTAATTTTAATCAGACCCTACCCCTTACATCTTAACTCGAAAACAATCTCATTCAAGCTCATATATACACCTAGGAGCGTGTTACAATGTTTTGAACGTGCTCTCTTTGCGTGATCAATGAATTCGTGGTTATCCCCGAGTCGACTCGTATAATCCAGGAAGTCTGTTTAGAGTATATTTATACCAACTGCGAGCCCGATCTAAAATCCTTGTAGAGAAATGAGAATTTTGCTGTTTTCTTTATTTTTTTTGCTTTTTTTCTACTTTCTTCAGCCCAAATAATATTGAAATGCTTAAAAAGGTAGAAAGGCCGATAATTGTTCACTGAACAATTAGTCTACTAGTTTATTATATGTCTGTCTTTTTTAAAATAGAAAAATAACATCCTGCATACATATAAATAGAGGAGAACGGAAGACCTTCTTTGTTGCTGTAGCAACAAGAGTTTACAGGGAATATGTTCCCAAACGGAGTTGGGGAACATATTGTTTTTACTCGGTTTCTTATTATTATTATTATTATTATTATTATTCTTTTTTTTCTTCTTTGTTCTCCGGTACTTTTTTGTCCGCGAGTGTTCTCAGAAACTGTTCACCCAACTGAGCTAAAACCTTTTTAGGGTTAATAGGTGTGTAGTGTAGGTGTGCAACACGAAGGTTATTTTGCGCGCATACGCATGCACGTGCAGGCGCGTGAAATGAGTGAAATGACGGATATACTTTATATAGCCATAACTTTAACATTTTTTGATGAAATATTTTAAAACTCATTTAATAAGGATATATTCATAGTGTAGATAATGTGACACTGTCAAATTAGCACGAACTCACGCGCATGCACGTGCGCTTCGCTCTGATTGGCTGAAACAGAAATCTCAATATCTTTTCTGTTTTTTGACAAAATGCTATGAAATTTAAAATATAGGCATACTTTAGGATGTACTACAATATGATATATAACAATTGTCATGTAAACACGCGCATGCACGTGCGCTGCAATCTGATTGGCTTAAACTTTAAATGGCTATAACTCCCTTGTTTTTCAACGAAACAGTATGGGATTTAGAACATAGACAAACATAATGGTCTCCCACAAGGAGGTATGGTCGTCATGCACAGGCATGCACGTGCATGCACGTGTGCTTTGCTGTGATTCGCTGAAACAAAAATCGCAATATCTTTTTTTAATTTTTGACGAAATGCTTTAAAATTTTAAACATAATCATGCATTAGGATGTCCTACAATATGATATATAACAGTTGTCATGAAAACATGCGCATACACGTGCGCTGCAATCTGATTGGCTTAAACTTAAAATGGCTATAACTTCCTCGTTTTTCAACCAAACAGGATGGGATTTAGAACATAGACAAACATAACAGACTCCTACAAGAAGATATGGTCGACATGCACATGCACGCACGTGCGTGCACGTGAAATGAGTAAAATTACAAATACACTAGATTAAAACGTATTTTTTAATACTTTTGGATAAAACGCTGTAATTTCTAGTATATAAATAGTGTAGACAAGATGATAAGGTCATTACGCACATGCATTCAAATGCGCATGCGTGCAATGCATAAATTTGAATATACTGAATATACTTTTGGGAAAACATTGTTATAGTCTAAAAGGCATAGAGTTCGTCTTATTTAATGAAGCTTACAGGGAGTAAGGCACCAAAAGGGAGTTGGGGAGCGTTTGGGGAACATCTGTAACGGTTCCCGTTACAATTAGCCCTAGTTATTATTATTATTCTTTTTTCTTCTTATTTCTTCTCCGGTACTTTTTTGTCCGGAAGTGTTCTCAGAAACTGTTCACCAAACTAAGTTAAAACCTTTTTAGGGTTAATGGGTGTGTAGTGTAGGTGTGCGGAACGAAGGTCATTTTGCGCGCATACGCCTGCACGTGCGGGCGCGTGAAGTGAGTGAAATGACTGATATACTTATTATGGCCATAACTGTTACATTTTTTGATGAAATGCTTTGAAACTCATTACATAAAGATATATTGATAGTGTTAATATCATGACACTGTCAAATTAGCACGAACTCACGCGCGTGCACGTGAGCTTCGCTCTGATTGGCTGAAACAAAAATCTCAATATCTCTTTTGTTTTTTGACGAAATGCTTTGAAATTTTAAACATAGTAATGAACTAGGATATTCGACAATACTATATGAAAAACATTTCAAGAAATCACGCGCATGCACGTGTGCTGCAATCTGATTGGCTGAAACTTTAAAAGGCTATATCTCCTTTGTTTTTTGATGAAATGCTTTGAAATTTAAAACATAGTCATACTTTAGAATACCCTGCAACATGATATACAGAAAAATTAAAGAAATCATGCGCATGCACGTGTGCTGCATTCTGATTGGCTGAAAGTTTAAATGGCTACATCCTCTTTGTTTTTTGACGAAATGCTTTGAAATTTAAAACATAGTTTTACATTAGGATATCCTGCAATATGATATACCAAAAAATTCATGAAATAACGAGCATGCACGTGTGCTGCAATCTGATTGGCTGAAACTTGAAATGGCTATAACTCTCTTGTTTTTCAACCAAACAGGATGGGATTCAGAACATAGATAAATATAAGGAACTCCTACAGAAGGTATGGTCATCATGCACGTGCACGCACGTGCGTGCATTTGGAACGAGTGAAATTAAAAATAAACTTAAATGAGTGATTTTTAATATTTTTGAACTGAATGCTTTGATATATAAATAGTATATTTAAATATATAAATAGTGTAGACAAGATGATTTGGTAATAACGCACATGCATTCACATGGCACGGGTGCAATGCTAAAATTTGAATATAATTGGTATTCTTCTGGGTAAATTTTGTTAAAGTCTAAATTACCAGAATTTGTCTTATTTAATGAAGCTTACAGGGAATATGGCACCAAAAGGGAGTTGGGGAGCGTTTGGGGAACATCTGTAACGGTTCCCGTTACAATTAGCACTAGTTATGTTCCCCAAACGGAGTTTGGGAACATATTGGTTTTACTCTGTTTCTTATTATGTTCCCCAAACGAAGTTGGGGAACATATTGTTTTTACTCTGTTTCTTATTATTATTATTTTTCTTCTTCCTGGGCACTTTTTTGTCCGCGAATGATCTCGTAAACTACACATCCGACTAAGGTGAAATGTTTTTAGGGTCAGTAGACATGTTATGTAGATTTGCGGAACGAAGGTCATTTTGCGCGCACGTGCTTGCAAGAGCGAGCACGTGCAACACGTGAAATGACCAATATAATGAATATAGCCGTAACTTTTTCAATTTTTTATGAAATGCTTTGAAACTCATAATATGAGGATATATAAGTAGCATAGACAAGAAGACATGGTCAAAATAGTCAGATCTCACGCGCATGCACGTGCGCTTTGCTCTGATTGGCTGAAACTATAGTCTCTATATCTTTCTTGTTTTTTGATAAAATCCTTTGAAATTCAAAACTTAGTCATACATTAGGGAGGTCTACAGCCTGATATATAAGAATTATCAAGAAAGCATTTACGTGCACGTGTGCTTGCAAGAGCGCGCACGTGCAACATGAGAAATGTCCAATATCATTGATATAGACGTAACTATTGAATTTCTTTATGAAATGCTTTGAAACTCATAATATAAGGATATATTAGAAGCTTAAACAAGAAGACATGGTCAAAATGGCAAGATCTCACGCGCATGCACATGCGCTTCGCTCTGATTGGCTGAAATTAAAGTCTCAATATCTTTCTTGTTTTTTGACAAAATCCTTTGAAATATTGAACATGGTTATACATTATAATGATCTACAGCATGATATATAAGAATTATCATGAAAAACATGCGCATGCACTTGTGCTGCAATCTGATTGGCTGAAACTTTAAATGTCTATAACTTTCTTAGTTTTTAACGAAACGGGATAAAATTTAGAATATGAATAGCTATAATGGACTCCTTCTTTATGGTACTATCAAAATGAATGCACGAGCATGCGAAAGACGCAAAATGACCAATTTATCTGAAAAACGGTAACGTTTATATTTATATGATTTTTTATTGATTCTTATGATATAAAGTTATGTTAATGGTTTAGACAACATGCCATAATCATCTTGCATGTGCATAAACGTGCGTTCGCGTACAATGCGTTAAATGACATACAGTTAATAGCATTGTAGCCTTTATAATTTTTTTATGAAATCCTTCGATACTGATCATATTTTTAAAAATGTCTTACAGGAATTACGCACAAAAAGCGATTTGGGGAGCGTTTGGGGAACATCTGTAACGGTCCCCGTTACAATTAGCACTAGTTATGTTCCCCAAACGGAGTTTGGGAACATATTGTTTTTACTCTGTTTCTTACTATTATTCTTTTTTCTTCTTATTTCTTCTCCGGACTTTTTTGTCCGCGAGTGTTCTCAGAAACTGTTCACCCAACTGAGCTAAAACCTTTTTAGGGTTAATATGTGTGTAGTGTAGGTGTGCGGAACGAAGGTCATTTTGCGCGCATACGCATGCAAGTGCGTGCGCGTGAAATGGGTGAATTGACTGATATACTTAATATACATGTAGCTATTACTTTTACATTTTTTGATGAAATGATTTGAAACTCATTATATGAAGATATATTAATACTGTAGATAATGTGACACTGTCAAATTAGCACGATCTCACGCGCATGCACGTGCGCTTCGCTCTGATTGGCTGAAACAAAAAACTCAATATCTTTTCTGTTTTTTGTTGAAATGCTATGAAATTTGAAATATAGGTATACCTTAGGATGTCCTACAATGTGATATATAACAATTGTCATGTAAACAAGCGCATGCACGTTCGCTGGAATTTGATTGGCTTAAACTTTTAATGGCTATAACTCCCTTGTTTGTCAGCCAAACAGTATGGGATTTAAAACATAGACAGACATAATAGACTCCTACAAGGATGTAAGGTCGTCATGCATGCACGTGCGTGCACGTGTGCTTTGCTGTGATCAGCTGAAACAAAAATTGCAATTTCTTTTTTAATTTTTGACGAAATGCTTTGAAATTTTAAACATAGTCATGCATTAGGATGTCTTACAATATGATATAACAGTTGTCGTGAAAACATGTTCATGCACGTGCGCTGCAATCTGATTGGTTTAAACTTTAAATGGGTATAACTCCCTTGTTTTTCAACCAAACAGGATGGGATTTAGAACATAGACAGACAACACACTCCTACGAGAAGATTTGGTCGTCATGCACATGCATGCACGTGTGCTCCGCTCTGATTGGCTGAAACAAAAGTCTCAATATCTTTTCTGTTTTTTGAAGAAAAGCTACGAAATTTAAAACACGTGCATGCTTTAGGATGTCCTACAGTATGATATATAACAAGTGTCACTAAATAACGCGCATGCATGTGCACTGCAATCTGATTGGCTTAGACTTTAAATGGTTATAACTCTCTTGGTTTTCAACCAAACAGGATGGTATTTAGAATATAGATAGACACTACGGACTCCTACAAGAAGGTATGGTCATCATGCACATGTTTGCACCTGCGTGCACGTGAAATGAATAAAATTAAAAATACGCTTATATGAGTGTATTATTTAATACCTTTGGGTTAAATGCTTTGATATTATAAGTATATTAGAATATAAAGATAGTGAGACAAGATGATTTGGTCATTATGCACATGCATTTACATGAGCATGCATGCAATGCTAAAATTTGAATATATCTTTTATTATTCTGGGAAAACGTTGTTTAAGTCTAAATTGCATAAATTATGTCTTATTTAATAGAGCTTACATGGAATATAGCACCAAAAGGGAGTTGGGGAGTGTTTGGGGAACATCTGTAACGGTGCCCGTTACAATTAGCCCTAGTTATTATGTTCCCCAAACGCAGTTGGGGAACATATTGTTTTTACTCTGTTTCTTATTATTATTATTATTAAGGTCTTCCGTCTTCAGCGGAAGACCTTCTTGTTATTCTTAGGTTTCTTTTTCACTTTTATTATTATTATTGTTTTTTTTTCTTACCAATTTTGTGCACGCGATTACTCGAAAACGGCTCGATGGATTCCCATGAAACTTTCAGGACTTATGTAACATCACTTGAACCTTATGCGTTTTTTTCTGTTTTGATGACGTCACTTCCGGTCCGAAGTTATCAGCACTTTAATGATTTTTTAAGGGTCAGTTTGTCCGCACGATTTCTCCTAAATGACTTTAGATAGACACGTGATACTTTCAGGTGTAGTAGACCTATGTCTGTAGATTTGTGGAATGTATTTTATTTTTACCGGAAGTGCTGCACGTCGGCGCTCGGTATGGCCCAAAAATAGGCCTATCGTGAATTTCAAAATTTTTAGCACTTTTTCTACGATATCTTTTTACCTGGAAATATTTGTTAAAACATATAGAACAAAAGAAGTGTAGAATTTTAAGTTCTTCCAAATGATATCTCGGAAAAAGGGCTGGCCCCTAAAATAAGGGGCCTACAGGGACCGAAAGTTTTTACTTTATATCTCAAAAAGTATTGAGAATTTGTAATACGTCCATGAAGCAAAGTTGTTCAAAATGTCAAGCTTAATCTAATGCAGTCGTCAAAATATGTCCGTCGACGTTATTTCCGGCCAAACCGGAAGTAGTCGAAAAACGCGTATTTTTACCGTTCTTGAAAAATTTTTGGGTAACATCTGTCACTGGGAGCATAAAAATTAATTTTCTGTCGGTCGTCAACACTTCCGGTCACACCGGAAGTAGCATAAACTTCCGGTCAAACAGGACGGAAGACCTACTCGTTGCTTTGCAACGAGCTTTGCTCTAGTTATTATTCTTATTCTTATTATTATTTTTCTTCCTGGGAAAATTTTGTCCGCGAGTGATCTTGTAAACTACACATCCGACTTAGGTGAAACCTTTTTAGGGTAAGTAGGCATGTTTTGTAGATTTGCGGAATCAAGGTCATTTTGCGCGCACGTGCTTGCAAGAGCGCGCACGTGCAAAACTTAAAATGACCAATATATAATGGATATAACCGTAACTTCTCTATTTTGTGACGAAATGTTTTGAAACTTATAATGTAAGGATATATTAGTAGTATGCACAAGATGACATGGTCAAAATAGCAAGATCGCACGCGCATGCACGTGTGCTTCGCTCTGATTGGCTGAAACTAAAGTCTCAATATCTTTCTTGTTTCTTGTCATAATCCTTTGAAATTTTGAACATAGACCTACATTATGAAGATCTACAGCGTGATATATAAGAATTTTCATGAAAGGATGCGCATGCCTGCGTGCTGCAATCTGATTGGCTGAAACTTTAAATGGCTATATCTACTTTGTTTTTTGACGAAATGCTTTGAAAATTAAAACATTGTCATGCATTAGGATATCCTACAATATGATATAGAAAAAAATCATGAAATCACGCGCATGCACGTGTGCTGCAATCTGATTGACTTAAACTTGAAATGGCTACTCCCTTGTTTTTCAACCAAACAGGATGGGATTTAGAATATAGATAGATGTAAGGGACTCCTACAAGAAGGTATGTTCATCATGCACGTGCACGCACGTGTGTGCATTTGGAACGAGTGAAATGAAAAATACACCTGAAAGAGTGATTTTTCATACTTTTGGACTGAATGCTTTAATATATTGTATATTAAAATATGTAGATAGTGTAGACAAGATGATAAGATTGTAACGGACTTGCATTCACATGCGCACGGGTGCAATGCTAAAATTTGAATATAATTGGTATCCTTCTGAGAAAACGTTGTTAAAGTCAAAATGCACAGAGTTTGTCTTATCAAATGAAGCTTACAGTGAATTTGGCACCAAAAAGGAGTTGGGGAGCGTTTGGGGAACATCTGTAACGGTCCCCGTTACAATTAGCACTAGTTATTATTTTTTTTTTTCTTATTTGTTCTCCGGTACTTTTTTGTCCGCGAGTGTTCTCAGAAACTGTTCACCCAACCTAGCTAAAACCTTTTTAGGGTTAATAGGTGTGTAGTGTAGGTATGCGGAACGAAGGTCATTTTGCGCGCATACGCCTGCACGTGCGTGCGCGTGAAATGGGTGAATTGACTGATATACTTAATATAGCTATAACTTTTACATTTTTTGATGAATTGCTTTGAAACTCATTACATAAGGATATATTAATAGTGTGAATAATATGACACTGTCAAATCAGCACAAACTCACGCGCATGCACGTGCGCCTTGCTCTGATTGGCTGAAACAAAAATCTCAATATCTCTTTTGTTTTTTGACGAAATCCTTTGAAATTTTAAATA
>NW_026928780.1:7500-36010 GCF_032062105.1 Saccostrea cuccullata | reverse complement strand
CATAGGTTTTTGCAAAAATAAATTAAATCTAAACCCAACAGAACAATACATTTTGGAAAAATTATTTTCAAAAATGCATATTTCCTTTATTTAATCAATTATTCAATCTTTAAAAAAATGTTGACATGGGCAATAACGCCTACTCATGTAGCTTCATTCAGGCATTTTCTTTATTGTACTTCTACTGAAAAATATTTTCTCTTATATTCACAATTCAAAAGTATTTTGTAAGTAGCAAGTATTGGGAATTTTTAGCATCACAATTATGCATTTGACTCAGTTTTTACATAATAATCAATTTTATTCATGATGTTGTTTACAAAAAATGTACGATTTTTTTATGTTGACATATGCTTCTGTCTATTTATGTCTCCCATCTTAAATAATATAGCGGACTATACATTTTTGGAAATAATTGGTAAATTTAAACTTAATTATATGAATATAAATTCAATTTTTGGACTTTTAACCATTAAAATTGTATGGGCAGACAGACCTTAACAAAGAGAAAACAAAGAAATGGAAATATTATTAAAATGATGCATAATTTTGATATGTATATTTAATATTTTACATTACTTGTTACCAATTCAGCGCGAGACTGAACATGCCAAAGCGTGGGTATTAAAATGAAATGTATCTTTGAAACCACAATGATGTTTTTTGTCGAAACTACATGACAAGATACTTTGCACTCTTAGTTAGTACACATTTTTGTAAAAACAATAACCTGGTTCCCCAAACCAGTTTACCAATGCATTTGGCGCGAACTAATAAAATAGTCGTACAGTTTCACTTTCATTTGCAAGTGTGTTTTGTTTGGGTTTTTTTGCGATTAAGTTTCATGGACTTTTATTTTTTAATTAATATTTTGCTATGGAAATTGGGAAATTTACACCTTTCTTTTGGGAGACAAGGTACCTTTTTTGCATTGGGAACGAGTCGATCGGGCCCGGATTTAGAGAATCGAGAGCCCTGCAGGTCCTCTAAATCCGAATCTTCATCAGCCTTTTCTTCCTTATCCGATATGTCATCCCAATCCTGGTCGTCATTCATCAATTTTATTCACTTCAGAGGTAGTTTGTCATCAACTGTAGATCACTAAATTTTCGCGACACCTTATTTTCGCGAGATAGTCATGACTCTTGATTAGAGAGACAAAATTTTCATGAATTGTGGTTATTGCTCTATATAATCTTAAGGAATACTATTATACGCAAGAATTAAATTTTCACGAGCATACTGTCTTGCGTAATTAGGCTAAAATAAAGTTCTTGCGAATAAAAAGTGATTTACAGTATATCCAGGGTTCTCCATGAACTATTTTACTGTGTTGCTCCCAACACAGTAAAATTTTCTTTGACACAGTAACAATTCAAATTTTATGCGTGCGACACAGTAAAATTTTTGCAAACACAGTAAGATCTGTGATAATCAGAAAATCCAAACATATAAATTCTCTCTAACTGAAAGAAGAAGGTACGGTTTCAATACAAATAAAGCCCTATATTTTTCTAAAATATGAAAGTGATATAAGAAATTAAAATTAATTCTTTCTGAATCATATTTTCTCTGCAGTAAGAATACACAAATGATATTTCTCATATGACCTCCTAAATGCCAATTGTGACGTCATTAACTTGTGCATTTTCCCGTATTTTCTGAAACAGTTGCAGAAGACCTCAATTTTAAGTGGAATTTTCTTTCATAAAACATGCTCTGCCACCGTCGCCCGGAAAGATTTTGAGATATGTGATTTTTCATAGCTGTTTGCATAATATATTCAAAAATTAAAGCGGGCGACGGTGGCAGACACTATTTTCTAAAGGAAAATTAGCAGAAAAACGAGTCATTTTGAAGCTTTTCTGCATTAAACTTAAAAATGTACCAAATTAATGACGTCATATTTTCAAGAAAGGCTCTTCTTCATGCCATATTCTTTAATGATTTATCATATTCATCTAACGAGAACTATTGTTAAAGCCAATTTCATAACATTTTAAGAAAATTAAATTTTTAGGGCACAATAAAGCTTCAATATGTACCGTCTTACTTTAATCAAACAATTCTCACCGTCTTTCAATTCTAACAGGTAGAACACTTAATTAAGGCTTCACCTAGCATAATCAATTATCTCCTATACCCTTGCCGGACTTTACCTATGAAGGAACAAAGACAAATAATTTTTTTACACTTCCATATAATGGTTAATTGGTAGTTGCATTAAAAATACATTTTATGTACTATTTAGAAAAAAAATATGTCTTTATGTCAACATAATTCTAGAGCCACGACTCTAGAATTATCTTGGCATTGTAAGTCAAACATAACATCATACTGAAATCATTTAATTAGTTGATAAATTGTTTAAATTTTCAAGGAATCTTCAATACTTTATTGTTCTGAAATTTCTTTTTTGTAATTCAGTCAAGAAAACTCACAAAAAATCACAACAAATTTACTTTCAAAAGTGGTAAAGTGGTAAGTAGTTCAACTGTATTGACCATGAATTTCCTTTGCTGTTCAGAATAGATGTTTTAACTTTTATTATATGTACAACCATACCTTTTGTGTACATGTAGGGCAAAAAAAAAATCAATCAATAGTTTCTCAGGCACCGGAAAATAAATACTAGCCAATTGATCAAATTTATTGATATATTAAAAATGGAAATAACTCAATTTTCTATTTTTCCGAGTTGAAAAAGAAAATTGAGTTATTCCTCTTTTCATAAATGCTAAGAGACATTTTTATCAGAAAAACAATACATTTCTTCCAAATTTTCAGTATTTTATGAACTTTTAAATGTTTGGAGTAACATTATTTAAGGGGGCCGACTATATTGTTTATTGTATGAAAAACTACAATAGCGAAACTCTTCATTTTTATACCATTTATAATTTACATTAACTTCTGTGTACATGCCACGTTTGGGGGAAATCTACCGTCTAGGTATTTTTGAGGGACTGTCTCAAAATACAGGTACATTTACTATAAGATTATATAGGAAAATGCCAATTTTTAGCACTTTAAAGCACTTTAAAGCAAATTATACAAATACTACAATAGACATTTTGTTCAAACTATATTATTTGATGAGTAATACTACAATATACAATATATCTAAGAAACAAAAATTCTACTGTCTTTTTACCAGAGGGAGCATCTCAAAATGTAAAAAATTAGCAAATTTTACTATTTTGTATAGAGTATTACAAAATATGACGTACATAATGGAGATATTCTGAAAGAGCAAGAGCCACTTTGGGCCTTTTTTGGCCCTGAGAATTTCTGAAAAATCAAAACCAATCAGTTAAGGTTGCAAATGCAGTATTTATCACTTGGAGTGTTGGTGATTATGTATATATTAATTGTGATGTAATTTCCCTTCTAGTCAATGCATTATGACGTCATAAAATGCGTCATTTTCCTCATATCCTGTAAATTCCTTTGAAAATGACCTAAAGTTGAAGTATTATTTCATATATTTCATATATAGCACAACCTCTGATCCAAAAATGTGCAAATACATAATGAAAGCTCTGTTTTGAAGATCAAAAAACATGTTTTATTTTTTGGATCAAGGGCTGTGCTCATATTTTTTTCTTTGCTGAAGGTAGTCAAATATGCATGTTTTCTGCAAATTTCAAGAACATTGCAATTTCTCAAAAAGCTGTTTCCAAATATCTGGATTCTCAAAAAGAATTTTTATTATAGACAATGAAAGCACCAAGTGTCTACTTTATTTTGATATATGAAATGGCAAAGAGGGTGATAGTCAATTAATTGATATAAGTACAGGGTCATTTTATGCATAAGATGGCTCTTGCTCTTTCTATGTTTTAAATTTCAAAAGCATATGTTTATTACTTTTTCTTTAATAATATTTTTATTTAAGGAATGAATTTAATAGCTACCCATTTTATACGGTATAAACTGGGTTTTCCAACTTTTCCAAATTTAATTTTCAATCATTTGATGTAAGAAAAAAAGATGATTGTTCTAACAAAATGACTTCAATTTGTACAAAATTTGAATGTAACGTCAGGCGGATTGATACATTTTTGACGCAAGTCATTGTGACGTAGGCAACCCATTTTATACAATATATGGGCGAAGAGTGATGAGCAATCAAATGGGCAAACCTTGTGCCAAAGCAGGTCCATTAAATGGATGACGTATTGAATTAAACGCATCTTCAACCTGTAGTTGCTTCAAGAAACAAGTTCCAATATTTGAGCTAGCATTGCTCAGTTGTGGCAATGCCACAGAAAAGGTGAGATCTGAACCACAAATGTTTGGCATTGAAGGCTTCAAGCCTCTGTGGGCACTTTGGTGAGCTGCCCTGAGGCAGCGTGCCCTGCCATGTTAATAAATGGCGCCAGCATCTCTTGGTCCATCGCAGTCAATTTCATATTAGAACGTGAGTTTGGTAAGTCCGAACAATGTTGAATTATAATATACTCCTGACTGTCATACATAATAAAGTTAAAACACACAAAATGAAAGATAAAAATGTCCACAAATAAGTAAAAATAAAAGAGTTAAGTTACACAACGCCGGTGGTCTTTATGAGCAAGCACTGATCTTAACTATGATGAGTGGTCAGGCGGGAAATCTTTTATTGTTTCATGAATAAGTGGTCATTATCTGCACATGCGCTGGAAACTGCATATTTAGCTATGAATGTACGTAAGAGGACGAAGGATAATGCAAGAATAAACCGTTTTACATAGAAACATGTAGAAAAAATCTTCAAATTCTTTTCAAGAATAGCAAAGCTATGATTAGTCCTGTTCATATGGAAGCATTCTTGGGTAGTGTAGATTCAATTTTGTTCAAGTCATGACCCCTTTGGGTATAGGGCGGGACCACAATGTAAGTTAAAATGTGAAGGGCAATTAAGCCACAGGTAATCAAAGAAATATGCATGCATCCTTAGTGAAGATTCAAGTTTGTTCAATATTTTTAAATCATACCATCTCCCTTTTAAGGATTGGTTTAGACCACTACTGGGTTTAAACTTTTCAACCATAAACTGATTTCTGTTTTTTTTCCTATCCACATTGCTCAGGTGAGCGATGTGGCCCATGGGCCTCTTGTTTTCAGGTGAGCGATGTGGCCCATGGGCCTCTTGTTTTCAAATTATGGACACTAGGTTAGAGGTGACTAAAATCATGAGTAAATATTACATGCATGTATCGGTATATGGGGAAAGAATGTTTTAACTACAATTTATGTTTTTCTGATAACATTTATGTCTGTAACGGTATCCTTTGAAAGTAGGTGTAAGTTTGTAAATTATTGTACATATAATGTCACAAAGAAATCATTTACGAAATGGCACAATGCACTGTTATATCTTATTTAATAGTTGAACTTACTGTAGATCATAATACTCCTGAAGTTTCAAGGCATATTTTTCATTGTTATGCAATTCAGCTGAAAATTGAAAGTGAAGATTTAAATCAAAATTATTCCACACAATTTTATCAAATTAGTCAGAATATCAAGGTTAATTACCTTGTGAATCATTTACTCTCTTGGTAATTTTTTCCTTTTGCTCCTGGATCATACTTTTAATTTTAGTATCACTGTCATGTCTAAGTTCTAAAATATAATGAATATTAAATTAAAGAAAGCGAGAAAATGTGTATGTACAGAGGGGGGATAACTATAGTTGGCATGGTTATTTTGAAATACTTTCAAAAGGCTTCTTCGCACTTGAAACTTGGGTGGAAACATCTTCATTTTGTGTAGATTCAAGTTTTTTTTTTTTACTGAATAAAAATAACCACATAGTTATCTGGTCATTAAGTTCAATATTTTCATACCAATCAGCTTATAAGCCTTATATGGAGCAGCTATATCTAAATTTTAAGATGAAATTTTCCACAATGTTATGTATGTATACAGGGAATTATTTTTTAATGTTTTCTGGACACAAATGTAGAGAATTTTTATATAAAAATAGGTTTACCTTCAAGTGTCTCCAGCATATCGTCAAGAGCTCTTTGATTGGTCTCCATAAGGTCCGTAGCTCTTTCATATTTTCTAACTAAAACATCCCCTATGCAGATAAAAATTAATAAGAATAGAGTGATTTCTCATTTAAAATTGGCAAAGAATACACAAAAAATAAATTTTAAAAAAAATACAAAAAAGTTTGAGGTTTAGCATGGGCATTTATGGAAAGAGAAATTGTAGAATCTTATGCTAAAAGAAAACATAATCACAGTAGGTAATATTATATTAAAATGCAAACATTTCCACATAGTGTACTGAGTAAAAGCATCGTAGAGAAGAACATGGCAAGGATCATGCTCCACTCTCTAAACAATTTTTTTAATTTTAAAAGTTCATTATTTTGCTCAATTGAGCTGAAAGGTAATTTGAGTTTTTCTGATGCCCAGGCCTGGGGGCAATAAAACTTAGATGAGCTCACTTTTCCACTATATAATCCTTTGGAAAAAGTGAGACTGCTAGAGATCAAAAGTGAGCTCATCTAAGTTTTATGGCCCCCAGGCCAGTTGTCCATTGTCCGTCTGTCCTGAGATTGCAGTGAAGCCTAATGCATGGGCAACATACACACAATTTTATATGAACATTTTTTAATTTTGAGTGAATTCATGGAAATTTTTTTTAAATTTGCATAGTTACTGTGCCGTTTTCTTATTGTATAATTTTATTTCGATCGGGTTCAATATTCTGTTTATACTAATTATGGTAGCCATGCGGTTGGCCTACAAAAAACTGTGAAGTTTGGTGATGTTGGCCTCCCTAATGAGTAAGTTTTATATTGTTTTACTTGAATTTATATCAAACTTGATCATCTGTATCTAACAGTATTATGCAATATATTTTATCATGTTTAAATTCTGCAACTACAATGTTTTGTAAAACCGCGCATTTCCAGCATGCGATAGGCATAGGCCTGTTCAGCTCACATGTTAAAGTTACGCAGATTACTTATGATTTTGATATTTTGTCAAATTCTTATTATGCTTTTGTAATTTGTAGTTTTTCACCCTCTCACAAGGTGTGTCCAATAAACAGTACAGTCACTGATCTTTGTCAACTTTTAAAGAAAATAACAGAATATGAAGAAGGAAGACTATATATAGGATCGATCTACTTAATAACTGGTGAGTGACAAAAAATGAAGACAATCACTGCTTCAGAAATCTGTCTTTAAATGTTAATTTCTATTTTTAAAATAAGAACTAATTAAAGCACATGATAATAAATTAATATGTCTCTTTTTTCAATGCAATTTTTGTCTAACTTTGCTTTGAGTTTGGATCCAACCATATAACATACATTAATTATAGACTGAGACTCAAAACTCTCATAGGCTGATTGATCTACAAAATGGCGGTCCAAGAAAATAGGCTTAAATTCCACTCAGAATGTTTAAATTTGGAAGTGTCTCTGATGCAAAATTAAATGAATCTAAAATGCAAGAAAATACAAAAAATTCTTATGTTTTACAATCATGGGTACTTTCAGAAAATCTTTCTTTTTGAAGGAAAAAGAGAAGCAGTTCACAAATGTTGATGAGCAGAAGACAAGAAACTCTGGCTGTACAAAAATCTGAGCTCTTGAAAAAGAAACAAAAAAAAAAAATGAAAATATGAATGATATTCAATCAAAGGATCCAAATGATGAAATTCTGGAAATTCCACATGGAGAGACAATAAGGATTTTTGAATTGACCATCTCTGCTCTAACTGCTTGAAAGCACTGAAAACTGTTTCCCTGGTGCTGAACAAACTTTTCTCCTAGACTGGAATTAAAAATTGTTCAATTCCTGGCATTAAAACACAATTTAAAACATGCTGAGGAAGGATCCCCCTCTCCTTTTGACCAAGTAAGGTTAAACATTCTGCAAAGAGTTGCATTTGAATTGAATTTTTTTTATACTTTTACCAGGAATGAACTACATTACTCATTTACTATGGTTTAATGTGTCAGATTGTCTATTTTAATTTTTTTAACAAAGATTTTGTTGCCATGGTTGGAAAACAAACAACATTTCTGTAAAATCTTTCAAAATGCTGTATTATAAATCATCTACTGTTACTTTTTTAGCATGACTTCATGCATTTTTATGAATAAACATGAATAATAATATTTTATTTTTTGTTTACGAATAAGCAAGAATATTCATGAATGCTAATGCTTCATGAATTTTATTCATTCATGAACATTCCTGAAAAAATTCATCAAATTATTCATGAATAGTTCATGAAGATCCTATGAACTTATTATTGGACATTCTTGAAATATGAATCTTCATGAATATGACTCTTCATGAATTATTCATGAAAAAAATATTCATGAATATTCATCAATTTACTTTCATGAATAAAAATTCATGATTTGAAAATGTCCAATAATAAGTTCATAGGATCTTCATGAACATTTCATGAACATTTCATGAATTAAATTCATGAAAAATTCAAGGAAATTCATGAATTATTCATGATCGTCTCGCAGGGGCACATATGGCAAGCCAACTTTACAACCAGAAGTCTCTGCCAAGACTGTAGCTCTACTGGTTTGCACATATAATCAAGGAAGAGAAAAGTAGCAGTTGGGACATAAAACTTTACAAAAGCAATGAATAGAATAATGATCCTTGATTACGTCTCTCTTTGTGGCAAGACTGAGCATTTTAAAAGTATTTCACTCAAATTTCTATTTTTAGTAACCACGGCAACACCATTCATCGAAATCAAAATTATGTATCTTAATGTAGTCTACTTGTGTGCCAAGTTGTATTGAAATCCGACCAAAACTATAGGAAGAGTAGCATTTTGAAAAAATTTTTACAGACAGACAGACGGACGGACAAAGGACGCATTACTATCGCATAAGCTCTTCTGGTCTCTGACCAGTAGAGCTAAAAATTAGCTCTTTCAGTAGCTCTTTTGTCCTTTAACATATACTATATCTTTACATCTTTATTTTGTACTCTTGAAAGTATTTCAAAGATTTCATTCTTGTCCCCTAAGATTGACCCCTTTAAAAGTTAGTGCCCCTTTGTGTGAAAAATCCTTATTATAGCTAATCCTCCGAAACTGTAAACTGTAGAGATATAAACCTTCAACAATGTCTTTGACTGATTTAGTTGACTCTTCAAGCTATTCAGCACAAAAGGATTCGTAAACCCCTTTGAGTAGTTATAGCCCCAGAAAGTTTTTGATGTTTACGAATAATTACAAGTCGTAAAGATATTGGGCCAACTGCTTGACCTTTGACTTTGAGCTTTGGGCTTTGACCTTGACCCTTACTCAAGTAAAAACAGAAATATTCATTACATTTAGTATAACATAAATTAAGCTTCAAATGTTGAACTCCAGAATTTTTTTTTTTTGAATGACCTTGACCTTGACCTTTGAACCCTTGACCCAAAGGTTACAATCAAGCTTAAATTCATGGAGGTATTTACACAAATCTCACTTTAAAAATGCTAAGATTTTATATTTTAACCCCCCCCCTTCTTTAAAAAAAAAATCAATGGCAACGAGGAGAAAAAGCTTGTCTTTGCTATTTCTTTAGTTGTTGATGAAAATCAATTCTCCTGCTCTTATACGACATTTTAATACCAAGTATTCTTGCTTTCTTTGGTATGTGGAATTTATTTCAATTTTATTTGGATTTAATATTTATCAAATGAATCTCGAAAAAAGCGATTTTTCCTATCAAATAAATTTCTGCATTCTCAGTGACACTGTTTTCTACCTGAGATGCATGTCTCAAATGTAATTTATGCTAGTAACTATTAATTCAATCCAAATAGAGATGCTTATTTAATCTTACCTATGAGTTCACCATATCTGCCAAACAGAACGCGCCTTTTTTCATAAATTTGTGAACAAAGTCTTGACACAGCAGTTCTAATGTATCATATACTCTGTATGATAACTCAATTTATTCAAAGTATAAACAAACTCAAATGAATTGTTTTTAGAGGAAATCAGCATTTTCATTATACACTAATCTTGTTTCTCAAAACTATTCATTACTCTTCCCTACATTCCATCACAAATAACCCATCACAAATAAATCCACATGTTTCTGTACTATTTAAAAATGCACAATTGTGTCTATTTTTATTTAAATCCATGTGCTTTCATTTCTATTTTTTCCTACACTAAAGTCTATTAGTTTACTACATTTGTTTTCAAAGGAAGCCGTGACGAAGTGTGTAGAGCTCTCACCTTTCAATCTTTGGGTCCAGAGTTTGATACCTGCTGGAAGAACATTTTATTTTTTCCCATTTTTAGGTCACCTGAGTAAACTGAAGACAGGTGACCTGTTGCTATCTGTTTTCGTCCGTCATCATACATCATACGTCGTTCGTAAACTTTTGAACATTTTTAGCTTCTAACAAAAATTCTGAATTCCATGGTCCCTGCTCCCCGGGGCCTGAGGGGTGGGGCCAAAACCACTAAAATTGATGCAATCCTTAAAAATCTTCTTTACTCGTGGACATCAAGCAGTCAAACTGTTGGGGAACCAGAAACACACTATTTATTTATCTAGGCCTTATTTCAATGAACAATGTCGCCATAGTTACAAAAAATAGAAATTTCTTTGAAATATTTTGAAATTGCTACTTTTCCTACAGTTTTGTTAACTTAAAATTGGTACACAAGTAGACTAAACTAAGATACCTAAATCTTTTTATTGGTTTTTTATTTTTGATAGACAGTGTTGCCATATTTATTAAAAAAAATTCTTTGAAAGATTTTCAAAATGCTACTCCTCCTACAGTTTTGGTCTGATTTCAATATAAATTTTTTCACAAGTAGACTACTGTTAGATATATAATTCTACTTATCCATTTTAGATTTCGATGAGCAGTGTTGCCATGGTTACTAAAATGGAAATTTCTTTAAAATATTTTCAAAATGCCACTGCTCATACAGTTTTGATCTGATTTCAATAATCTTGCCAAGAAAGACTAAACCAATGATCATAAATTTAATTGCTGTTCCAAGTTTTTAGTTCAAATGCTCCGTTTTACTTTCTTCGTTATAGGAATAAACCAATAGAGATACAGTTTTGTCAGAGACTTGGGGCACAGTCAGTAATTCTACAGCATATTTTTAATTTTTACACCTGTTCTTCTTGCACTTTTATTCTAGCTTTGCCAGAACCTAAGCACATACCAGCTATTAAAGGATTACCAGAAACTGATGAACTAGAGGATGAGGTGAAACCAAGGCCAGCAGAGCTTGCTGATGCCTCCAGACCTCCCCGTAAGAAACTTCGTCAGCCTGTCAGGATTAAGATTCCATCTCTAGCTCCAGTATGATTAATGATTGTTTTTTAAAAAGATATGAAGCATTGGTTTTGATAGTGTTATATGTTAATTCCTAAAAATGTAGTCTAAATTATATATAGTCAAGCTTGTATCCTTTCACTGAAATGGAATTGAGCCAGAGTTTTGTTTGTTTTGAGCTTTACTGGTCAGAGACCAGAAGAGTTCATGTGATAGTAAAGTGTCTGTCATTCATCAGTCTGTCTAGCTGTCCATATGTCTGTATGTCAATCAGTCAGTAAACAATTTTTCAAAAATGCTACTCTTTCTACAGTTTTGGTCTGATTACAATTATACAGGCCTGCTAATCAATCAGTTGCATAACAGCAGTTATGTATAACAATCAAAAGAGATTGATTTCCGGTCATGCATTAGATGGGGATAATTCCAGTACACAGTTAGTAAATTGACCCAATTCAGGCAATAATTGAAATTTAATTAAAATACTAGTGCTAATTGTAACGGGGACCATTACAGATGTTCCCCAAACGCTCCCCAAATCCCTTTTTGTGCCTAATTCCTGTAAGACACTTTAAAAAATATGACCAGTATCGAAGGATTTAATCAAAGATTATAAAAGGTACAATGATATCAACTATATGTCATTTAATGCATTGTACGTGCACGCATGTGCATGTACATGCAAGAGGATCATAGCATGTTGTCTAAACAATTAACATATCTATATATCGTGAGAATAAATAAAAAAATTCTTTACAATATATTTCAATGTTTTTTTTTTAATATTGGCCATTTTGTGTATTTCGCGCGCGCGTGTGCATGAATGAATGTTCGTGCATTCAATTTTGATAGTACCATTATGTAGGAATCCATTATACCTATTCATATTCTAAATCAGGGCGAAGCGCACGTGCATGCGCATGAGATCTTGCTATTTTGACCATGTCATCTAGTCTATGCTTCTAATATATCCTTATATTATAAATTTCAAAACATTTCATAAAAAATTTAAATAGTTACATCTGTATCAATTATATTGGACATTTCTGGTGTTTCACGTGCGCGCTCTTGCATGCACACGTGCATGCACATTCTTTTATGATAATTCTTTTATATCAGGCTGTAGATCTCCCTAATGTATGACTATATTCAAAATTTCAAAGGATTTTATCAAAAAACAAGAAAGATATTGAAACTTTAGTTTCAGCCAATCAGAGCGAAGCGCACGTGCATGCGCGTGAGATCTTGCTATTTTGACCACGTCATCTTGTCTATGCTACTAATATATCCCTACATTATAAATTTCAAAGGATTTCATCAGAAAATAAAAAAGTTACGGCTATATCCATTATATTGGTCATTTCACGTGTTGCACGTGCGCGCTCTTGCAAGCACGTGCGCGCAAAATGGCATGTTGACAATGTCATCTTATCTATATTTATAATATGTCTCTATATTCTAAATACCAAAGCATTACATCGAAAAATATAAAAGTTACGGCAATTTCAAGTATATTGGTCATTTCACGTGTTGCACGTGCACGCTCTTGCAAGCACGTGCGCGCAAAATGACCTTCGTTCCGCAAATCTACATAACATGCCTACTTACCCTAAAAAGGTTTCACCTAAGTCGGATGTGTAGTTTACAAGATCACTCGCGGACAAAATTTTCCCAGGAAGAAAAATAATAAGAATAATAACTAGAAACTCTTGTTGCTACAGCAACAAATAAGGTCTTCCGTTCTTTTCTATTCATCTGTAAGAAGGATATTTTTCTATTTAAAAAAAAACAGACAAATAAAAAATAGAGTAAATGCAAAGAAAAAAAAATTCTCCAGCTGGGCTCGATCCAAAAACCATTAGTATCAAAGTCAGACACGCTAACCTCTGAGCCATTGAGTTCCACAACATTAAAGGTATTTTGAAAGCTTATTATTTTAAGGCTGAAGGAAATAGTTTCGTAGTGAAAGAAATAGTTTCGTAGTAAAGTCCCGGTCAAATTTCTTTAAAAACTGATATATTCCCTGTTTGATGTGATATTGTATGTAGGAAAATGATTAGAATAATTATGGGACACTTGCAGTGAAGCAATGACACTTAGCATATACAGAGTTGTAAAAGCGAAAGTAATACACGTGGTCAGTTGCAGAGGAAATTGAAAATCTCGGAAAAACAGTGAGTCATGGGCATTTTTTCAACACCATATCGGATCAAGCGGGGTAACTGCAATTGATTTAACCTATCTAAATTGCGTGGAAGTTTAATTGATATGAAAAAATCGCCATTTCCAAGATTCGGTTGATTCATATTTAAATCTAAATAAAATTTAAATAAATTCCATACACCCAAGAAAGCAAGAATACTTGGTATTAAAATGTCGTAATAGAGCAGAAGAATCGAATGATATTAACAAAAATTGTAGAAATAGCCGATGGGAGCTTTAATTAATGTTTATGCTCAGCAATAACTAAATTTCAGACAGAAAAAAAATTGCAGATTTTGCCGATATTCACTACAATTTCATTATAGTTTAGAGACTCACCTTAAAACTTTCCTTCAAGTCTCTTCTTGCTTTTATTCCGAATCTTATGTCAATATTTCGTGCCGTTTGGCTTGAAGACGTTTTCTCTACATTGCTGTTGATCGTTTTGTTTTGTTTTTTTTTTTTAGAGAAGAGAGGGGATATTTTATAAGCATTTGTTAGAGTAAGAGTTGCAAATACCTCCACGACCTTAAGCTTGATCGTGACCTTTGGGGCCAAAGTACAAGGTCATTTATCAAGGTCAAAGGTATAGGTCATCAGAGAGAGAGAGAGAGAGAGAGAGAGAGAGAGAGAGAGAGAGAGGTAAACTTGAGATAAATACTTGAAGCTGAATCTAGATAAAGGTAATGAATACTTCTTTATTACTTTTTGAGTAAGGGTCAAAGGTCTAATTTTGAGGTTTCTCTAGACATTTGCAGTCTGAATAACATGTCCCAAAATCATTTCAAATACTCTTTTTATAAAAGATATTTATGGGATAGTAAGAAACTCAATTTATGCAGTTTTTCTCTCATAACCGGAAGTCATCGTTTTTGTTTCCAATGGGACTGACATATTTCGAAACTACTAGTAAGATGCTATAAGGTAATACTAAGAAAAATTCCTTAAAGAAAAGTTTAAATTTTTGATTTATTTGATCACTTCCTGTGACAACCGGAAGTGACGGCGGACGATCTTAAACTCAAAGGATTTGTCTACTCATCAAAGTCTACCATCCCTATTAGTTTGGTGTCTTAATCTCTTACCGTTAACGAGATCTAGCAATGATAACTTCTGATTTTGAGGACAGGAAGTCACGCGACCGGAAGTGAATTTTTCTGAGATATTAGACATTACTGTAGACATTTGCAGTCTGAATAACATATCCAAAAATCATTACAAATACTTTAACTATAAGAAATATTTATGGGAAAGAAAAATACTCAAATTATGTAGTTTTTCTGTTATAACCGGAAGTTGTCGTTTTAGTTTCCTGTGGGACTGATATATTTCAAAAATACAAATAAGATGTTATAAAGTGATGCAAAAAATGTTTCATGAAAGAAAAGTTAAAAATTTTGATTTTTTGGATCACTTCCTGTGACAACCGGAAGTGACGGCTGACGATCTTATCCCAACTGATTTTGCCTACTTATCATGATCTACCACTTTTATAAGTTTGGTGTCTTAATCTCATACCGTTTACGAGATCTAGCTATGACAACTTTACATTTTGAGGACAGGAAATCACGCGACCGGAAGTGAATTTTACAAAGATATTTGACGTTACTGTAGTCATTTGCAGTCTGAATAACATATCCAAAAATCATTACAAATACTTTATCTATAAAAAATATTTATGGGAAAGAAAAATACTGAAAATATGCAGTTTTTCTCTCATAACCGGAAGTTGTCGTTTTTGTTTCCGGTCGGACTGATATATTTCGAAACTACAAATAAGATGCTATAATCTGATACAAAAAAAAATTCATTAAAGAAAAGTTGAAAATTTCGATTTTTTTTATCACTTCCTGTGACGACCGGAAGTGACGGCAGACAATCTTACCCCGATTGGTTTTGCCTACTTATCAAGATCTATTACTCATATAAGTTTGGTGTCTTAATCTCTTACCGTTTCTGAGATATGACTCGGACAAAACTTTTTTGAAAAAAGCGGAAATTGGACATATCTGACGACCGGAAGTGACTTTTGAAAAACTGAAAACTGCATCTGAAAGATATTTTTACTCTCCATCATCCCTGAAAATTTCATGAGAATTTAACCGTCCAGTCATCTCTGAGAAATCGTCAAAACAAAAAGGCAAAAAAAAAATAATAATAATAATAATAATAATAATAATAATAAAAAGAAAAAACAGTAGAATCACTATAAGGTCTTCCGTCTGAAACGGAAGACCTTAATAATAATAATAAGAAACAGAGTAAAAACAATATGTTCCCCAACTTCGTTTGTCGGAAAACAAAGGAGATATTGAGATTTTTGTTTCAAAACAAGGCGCACGTATGCGCGTGAGTTCATGCTTATTTTGACAATCATGGGAACATAATAAGAAACAGAGTATTAAGTAAAACAATATGTTCCCCAACTTCACCTAACCCTAAAAAGTTTGGGGGAACATAACTAGGGCTAATTGTAACGGGGACCGTTACAGATGTTCCCCAAACGCTCCCCTATACACCCTTTTGGTGCCATATTACCTGTAAGCGCTATTAAATAAGACACACTTTTTCCCCGAAAAATACAAAATATATTTAAATTTTAGCATTGCACGCGTGCTTATCTGAATGCATGTGCGTAATGACATTATCATCTTGTCTACATTATTTATAAATTTTAATATACTTAATATCAAATCAATTAATCCAGAAGTATCAAAAAATACACTCATTTAAGCGTATTTTTAATATTACTCATTTCACGTGCATGAGGACTATACCTTCCTGTAGAAGTTTATTATGTCTGTCTATGTTCTAAATCCCACCCTGTTTGGTTGAAAAACAAGGGAGTTATAGCCATTTACAGTTTTAGCCAATAAGGTTGCAGCGCACGTGCATGCGCGTGATTTCATGACAATTGTTATATATCATATTGCAGTACATCCTAAAGTATGTATATATTTTAGATTTCATAGCATTTCGTCAAAAAACAGGAAAGATATTGAGATTTTTGTTTCAGCCAATCAGAACGAAGCGCACGTGCACGTACGTTCATGTATGTGCATGATGACCATACCTTCTTGTAGAAGTCTATTATATCTGTCTATTTTCTAAATCCCATCCTGTTTGGTTGAAAAACAAGGGAGTTATAGCCATTTAAAGTTTAAGCCAATCAGATTGCAGCGCACGTGCATGCACGTGTTTTCAAGACAATTGTTATATATTATATTGTAGAACATCCTAAAGTATTCCTATATTTTAAATTTCATACCATTCCGTCAATTGAGATTTTTGTTTCAGCCAATCAGAGCGAAGCTCACGTGCATGCGCGTGAGTTCTTGCTAATTTGACAGTGTCATATTATCTACACTATTATTATATCTTTATATAATGAGTTTCAAATCATTTCATTAAAAGATTTAAAAGTTATAGCTATATTAAGTATATCGGTCATTTCACTCATATCACGCGCCCGTACATGAATGCGTATGCGCGCAAAATGACCTTCGTTCCGCACACCTACACTACACACCTATTAACCCTAAAAAGGTTTTACCTTAGTTGGGTGAACAGTTTCTGAGAACACTCGCGGACAAAAAAGTACCGGAGAACAAAGAAGAAAAAAAAGAATAATAATAATAATAATAATAATAATAATAATAAGAAACCGAGTAAAAACAATATGTACAAACTCCGTTTGGGGAACATAATAAGAAACAGAGTAAAAACAATATGTTCCCCAACTTGGTTTGGGAACAGTAATTAACTCATCATGTTTTCACATAAAGATGATAGACAAGAATATTCCAGAGAGTGTTAAACAAACAACCCCACTATGCTATATAGAAATAACAGACAACACTAACCCAATAAGATTATAAGACAAACAACCCCAGTGTGTACTCTTATAAAGATAATAGACAACACTAACCCCATTAAGTGTTTGGACAACAACCCCACTATGTATTCTTATAAGATAATAGACAACACTAACCCCATAAAGTGTTTGGACACAACCCACTATGGACACTCATAAAGAGAATAGACAACACTAACCCCATAAAGTGTTTGGACAGCAACCCCACTATGTACTCTCATAAAGATAATAGACAACACTAACCCCATAAAGTGTTTGGACAGCAACCCCACTATGTACTATCATAAAGATAATAGACAACAATAACCCCATAATGTGTTTGGACAACAACCCCACTATGTACTCGCATAAAGATAATAGACAACACTAACCCCATAAAGTGTTTGGACAGCAACCCCACTATGTACTATCATAAAAATAATAGACAACACTAACCCCATAAAGTGTTTGGACAGCAACCCCACTATGTACAATCATAAAGATAAAAGACAACACTAACCCCATAAAGTGTTTGGAAACAACCCCACTATGTACTTTCATAAAGATAATAGACAACACTAACCCCATAAAGTGTTTGGACAGCAACCCCACTATGTACTTTCATAAAGATAATAGACTCCCCATAAAGTGTTTGGATATGTATTTTTATAGACAACACTAACCCCATAAAGTGTTTGGACAACAACCCCACTATGTACTCTCATAAAGATAATAGACAACACTAACCCCATAAAGTGTTTGGACAGCAACCCCACTATGTACTTTCATAAAGATAATAGACAACACTAACCCCATAAAGTGTTTGGACAGCAACCCCACTATGTATTTTTATAAAGATAATAGACAACACTAACCCCATAAAGTGTTTGGACAGCAACCCCACTATGTACTCTCATAAAGATAATAGACAACACAAACCCCATAAAGTGTTTGGACAGCAACCCCACTATGTACTTTCATAAAGATAATAGACAACACTAACCCCATAAAGTGTTTGGTCAGCAATCCCACTATGTACTGTTATAAAGATAAAAGACAACACTAACCCCATAAAGTGTTTGGACAGCAACCCCACTATGTACTCTCATAAAGATAATAGACAACACTAACCCCATAAAGTGTTAGGACAACAACCCCACTAAGTACTCTTATAAAGATAATAGACAACACTAACCCCATAATGTGTAACAACCCCATTATGTTCTTATATAGATAAAAGATAACATTAACCCCACAAAGTGTTAGACAAGAACCACAATATGTTCTGATAGAAAATATTAGACATCTTAGTAACCTCAGAGTGTTAAACAAACAACCCCGCTGTATTCTCATGTAACAGATACCAGTAACCATATGAATTTAAGTGTTTGAAAACCCCAGTATGTTCTAATATCAAAAAAACTCTACCAGGGACTGGTAATAAAAGAACAAAAACCCCCACTATGTTCAATCGCAACTTCTCGAGCCTTTCTGACTAGCTGACAAATGACCTCGAATGTATTAGTTAGACGCCATGGCAACAACCCCCCCCCCTTTTTCATGATCTTCGAAATAAATGCATGAAGACCTTTTATCTGTGGAATATGGAGTTTAATTTTATTCAATGCTATGATATTACATAAAACTTACTATAAAAGGGACTTCTTACTTCCTCTATCGAAAATTTGAAAAACAAGAAAAACATAACCTTTAACATCAGGTGATGTTAATACATTCGAGGTTGTTTTTCCGAACTCTGACGGAAAGACCCTGAGTGAGATTATACAATTGCCAGTACGTCATATCCTTTTTTTTTTTACTATTAAAAATACCAAACTATACTCATAATACTTTTTCCTATTTTGATAACATACTTGAAAATTTGTTTTAAATATTTTTCAAACTATTTTTTAATTGGATAATCTCTTTATCTGAACTGTTTTTTCTAATGGGAATTTTCCCTTTGAATCTGCTGGTGCATGAATTTGAAGTGTACATTATGCATCAAAAGCATACATAATTTCATTGTAAATTAATAATAATAAATAAAAGAGATTATCCTGATTTTTTAAAAAAAGATTTAATCAAACTTTTCAGTTACTCGACAAGATGAAAACAGATAAGAAACATGTCAATAAATGTAGAACACAGAAAAAAAACCCCTCAAAATTTGAGACAATCTTCATAAATGTAAAAAACAAGTATATAGTGAGTTGTCAAATAACTGTAAAACTTGCATGTTGTTGCTACTTATTTTAAACAAAATATATAAATTTAAATGAAGTTTTAAGAAAAATGTGTAGTCTAATATCTCATCATTTTGCATTTTAAAATTGATATTAAAACAAAAATAACGATGTACATCCTTTTGGAAAATATACTCAAACTTACAGCTGCACCCCCACTCCCATCCCCTAAAATAAAATGAAAAAAAAAACAACAACAGGCAATTGATTAACAATTTTCAAAAAAATAAAAATCAAACAACATAAATGTACATTTCAGTTTCATAATTATTTCTCACATTTAAAATGAGATCGCTAATTAAAAAGGACGAAAACTATGACTGTTTCTTAATGTATAGAAATTCACCATGACGAATGCAGTGTTCATAAAAGATCCTTTTGTCTTAAAGCTGAACACTACTCATAAACATAAGTAATCAGAGATTACATAGCTCAATTCAAAAAATGATTACTTCAAGTAAGAAACGGTCTCACATTTTACTAATAATCAAGAAGTTAATTTAAGGTTTGCAGTAACTTGAGAATAGACATCCAAATACTTGAAACAAGTTGCCCATCAAGAAAATGTCATTCAATCCACGACCCCTGAAAATGTTATCTTTTTAAGATCAACTATCAAAAATCGATTCATCTTTTTCTGAAAAGTAAGTCAGGTCCTAAATGTCGCCGTCTGGAGAAGACAATGGCAAGAATGAATCCGGATTGTGCTTGTTCTTCTGAAAAGTCTTTCATTCATACTTCATGTATACCTGTCAAAAAAAAATACAGTAAAATATATTTCTAAATGATAATGTTCAATTTTTTTTTACAGGTAGGGGATGACAAATCCCATTGCCTGACGCCCGGGGCTAGTGAATTTTAGGGTTGGGCAAGTGAAATTTTATCAACCACTTGCCCGTGGGCAAATGACTTAATCAATTATCAAAACTAAAATCAATATCTATGCCAATGTTCTACTCAGTATTTTTTATATATAAATTTTTAATAACAGTATAATTTAATGGTAGGGCAGGCAAAAATTCAGGTAGGGCAAGTGAATTTTGACCATGTACTTGCCTTTGGGCAAGTGCCTTAAAAATCCATTTGTCAGCCCCTGACAGGTTATGTTTTAATTTATTGTAAAATAATATTGTTGTCTTGATTTTATGGGCACTTATAACATGTACTAACCATCAATCTGAATGTCTTTGATAGTTGCTTTCCTTAAATTTGTGAACTATATTCAGATCACAAATTGTGTGTTCAAGTCATAGGTTTGTTCTTTCAACTTTATGAATGTCCGATGCCTGCTGGTGTTGCTGCAAAAATAGAGCGGCCTAGATCATCAAAGTTCCACTTATGTTCACTTTCAGTATCTGAACTCTACAAAGGAATAAAGAAGCAAATGTTTATTTATATCACATACAAAAATTCCGAGTTACTATTAAATTAAAATTCATCGAAATTTATTTAAAGCATAGTTGTCATGTACTGTGAACTACTTTCTTATATTGGTAAAAGGTGAAAAAGTACAGTCAAACTTGTTTTAAGCTTTGGGAAGTCCAGAAACTAGCCACTTAACACAGGTGGCCTCTTATTCCAGTTTGCCCAAGAAGTAGCCAGTCAGTCAATAAATAAACAGCAATAACCACTACAGTTGATTTAATTAAACATGTCAATTTCACAAAACCTTTGTATGTGTGTATACATATATTAATCCATGCCTATTTAAAAAAAATATGAAATTAAAGAATTCCAAATTAAATTTTTAAGGTTTTGTGCATTTTTCTGTTCCTACAAAACAGTTCATAAGTGTTCAGAGTTCCAGAAACGCACCGGTCCACCGGGGATCCCCGGTGAACTTTGAATGGGACCGGTAAAATCTTAATTTTATTGGTCAAAATGTCCGATGGTTTTTTTTTTTTTTACAGACTGTATAACCTTTACATATAATCTTAACAAAATCATTTAATTCAATTGTCCTGACAATAAACAAATGAAAAACTAAAGGAATTAAAAAAAAAAAAAAAACGTCAGGGCATCGCCAGATCTTGTTTAAATAAAATGTAGACGTTGATTGTCTACTATAAAAAGCTACATATTAAAATAATAATTTCCATAAGTCTGGGAGGAAAAACAGTTTTAAAAACACTGTCAACAAATATTTTCCCTGATAAATATATGCACTCTGTAGTTCTGACAGTAAAAAAAATGTGACAATCTACTTTCGTTTTGAAGGACGAATTTGCAGGGTTGCAAGAGTGCCTGCTATTTCTGCTTGATTACAGACAATTTGTTACCATTTATTATTTTCTCTATAATTTAATCTATTAGCATGATAATATTATACCAACTTCTGGATTTTTTTTAATGTATTTGATAGCATTTAAAATACAAGCGCGTTTTTCCCCTTTTCTAAAAATAGCGGATTGACTTGAATGTAGTAAAACGACAACAAATTCACTTAAAATCATCATTTTCATGATAAATTTGCATATCTTTATATCATTAGTACATATTTTTAACTGTGTGGAGGTTGTATAATAAATTTTAACTAGTCAGAAATATCGGGCGTTTTACCAGGCTTTTTAAAACGAGTTTGATATTTTACGTAATATTTTTCCTGGCACATAAAATACAAAAATCCAAAAGAAATAAGCCTGGAAAACAACATATTTTCCAAACAATCAACCAAGAGTTGTCATGTTGCAGATTTTATTTTTAAAAACATTTTAAAAATCTGTCAGAAAGGACATAATAAATTTATACGATGAATTAAGCGTTGGTCATCACACGCCTTCGGCGACGTCAAATCCTGCATACACAGGCCTTATACAAAATATTTCAATAATTTTTTTTTTTAAATCTGCCATCTTTTTATTTACACATATCATTTATTATATCGTTACAATTTCCAATCCTATAATATGTTAAATTTACATACAAAAAATTAATGTCCAGTAAATTTTACAACTGTCCGGTGAATTTTAAATATTTACAAGACAATTGTCCGACATATTTTTGACTAGTTTCGGGAACTCTGAGTGTTCTTTTGTAACATTCAAATCATTCAAGAAGAAATACATGTGCCTTACTACTATCTATTTTTTTAATAATAAAAAATATAAAAGCTTTAATTAAATTAAATAAAGTATAAAAATTTATTTCAGTAAGTGTCAATAAAATTTATTTAAAAACTTCACTTTAATATGTTCTGGTAATTAACAGCATTGTAACCCCCCCCCCCCTTTCAATTAATCCTCGATCAACTACTTTGCTGAAGTTTTTAAAGTCTGGTAAATTTTTAATATTATTTTTATAAAGCTGTCGGAATTTCTATCTAACATACAGACACACACAAAAAATTATTCAATTGACCAAAGATTTGTATTAACGCAGTTTAAAATCATTCTACTACAACACAGGTGTCAAGTGCAGCAGAGCGTAACTAATCCCTATCGATCGTCTCCTGATGGTGAAATTCACGAGATAATCATGCTATACAAATCATTTGTTTTGACAAGAGTTGCAATTAGAGCTTCTACACGGAATCAAAATCTAACAGGTGTGAAAATACTGATAGACCTGTATTAGCTAAGTTACATACTCTCACTGTAAATTTTCAAAGTAATGATGAATTAATATTGTAAATTACAAAATAAAGCTTTAACCTTGAATTTCTTTAAGTTTAGATATAGAAAAACTATTAATTGTGATTTAATTCTTTTAAATTTTCAATGGTCGATCTTGAAAAATAAGTACAAATTGATCTTACAGGACAATTATATTTTTTCCATTAACACAAAGAGAGTTATATATACGTATATTAAAGGTAATTTGTCTAATTTCTATAATAGGTGAAATTTTTTATCCGGCACATAATTACACAAGCGACTGTGTAAGCAATGTGACATATTGGGTATTTTAACAACTGATTAAAATGTCCTACACTCATTTTAAATAATAAACATTGATTGTCATTTATCAAATTGATATACCACTAAATTTTACAACCTAATTATACAACCCCATGTTGATTCCTACGAAGCCTACTTGATGCGAAAATTTATTGCAGTGACATTAATTCCATTTTTCCATTCTGATTTTTTCTCTATAGATTAAGGTACGATTACAAGAACATGTAAACAAATGTGTGAAGAGTAGATAAACAATTGGTACGTATCTAGAATGAATTGAGAGAGAGAGAGAGAGAGAGAGAGAGAGCAATTATACTACGAAACAGGATAAAATTAAAGCCAAAAATATTCAATTTGAAAAAATTTAAACACGGATGATTTAAAAATTAATCGGAAGGGGCGGAAGAGGCGTGAAAAATCCAGAGATTTTGTCTCCCGTCGGAAGAATCACATGTATTTATGTTATGAGATATCTGCATGTAATTACCATAGATATAGAGAAAATTCGAATTAAGAAAAAAACACGATCGTTTTTTGAAGTAAATAAGCCAAGTAGTACTCCAACACGGATTAAATTATGGAGATTTATTGACAGTTGGAGCATGTTATATGGAAAATTTAAATGGTTTGGATTTTTGTTGCAAAAAACGAGTGAAAATACGTACCAGGTGTGCTTTGCATGTATTGCACGTGTATAAATAATATTATCTTTTTTTACTGGCCAACGGGGCGACCCTCTTGCAGAAAACCACTAGCCCGACCCCCGGGTATCGGTCGATTTTCATTGCAGACCTCTGATTAAAAAAAAGAACTATCAGTGCATTCATTATATTTTTTTTCACAAAAGCCCGTTTTCAATCGGTATGTGTTTATGTGGACTACAAGTGTCCTTTCCTTGACTTTAAATAAATTCTACAACTGCATAATGTACGTATGAATCATATCAAACAACTTACAAAGCTTTTTTTCAATGTGGTGCAACAAAATAGTAAGACTTACTGCATTTGCTTTTTGTGTTTCCGAATTTCCTCACTGCTAATCCAAACACAGCTACTTCCGCATTCTGCGCATGCGCAGTTAGTTTTAAATATATGCGCATGCTCAGGTATTCGGAACTCCTCGATTCAATTACCGAACTCCTCTAAACAGCAGATTTCTGAATGTCTGAGCGTTTTGGGCTAAGGACATGTCCAAAATTTGGACAAAGTCTTTGTGAGGTTAAATCTAATTTTAGGTTTTTCGACCTCATAGAGTAATTTTGAACGTAATTAGACCTCTTCATTATGGGGTTAACCCCACAGTACCCAAAAAACCCCACACTGCTGGAAAATACGTTAATTTTACCCCACAATGTACCTCTCGTAAGAACAGCTAGACAGACAGACGGACGCCGGACAAAATGTGATCAGAAAAGCTCACTTGAGCCTTCGGCTCAGGTGAGCTAAAAAGTAAACCATGCGCAGTTCGGGGGGTGGGGGGGGTGTGTGGGGTGTCGAATCCCCTTGACTGAATTTGTATAATTATTAAATGTATACTGAAGCAAATAAAATATGCCAATATGAATATAAAGGTTTGATTGCTTATTCTTTATTATGTGTATAGAAGATTTTTTTTATAGGGAATATTTATCACACTGTAATGATGATTTAGAGTTAGTACAAGCCAGACCTCATAAATTTTTCATTTCACATGGATACTATCATTTAGTAAAAAAATAAGTATTTCTAAATTACAAAAAGATTAGATCGCCCGAGATTCGATCCCGGGACCTCTCAGTTGTGAAGCGAGAGTCATACCACTAGACAACAGCTAGAGCCGCTTTAATATAGCGAACATTATATATGCAATAATGAAGTCACATACATGTATACATTAACGTTCGATATTGTCAAAATTTTACACAATGCATGATATTTAATTTAACCTTTATTAAACAGTTCTAATGAATAAGAATATAAAGTCCAGCGAGAACCTGTTTTATACGTAATAACTCTCCTCATGCCCTTGTGCTAAAAATAGCGACATGTAATACAATAAATACTAATAAAACAAGCTAATTCAGAGAATTTTTGTCCCCCGCTTAGGGAAAAAATAAACCGTTCGGGGGGTGGGGGGGTCCCCTGACTGAATTTGTAGAATTATTAAATGTATACATGTACTGTAAACCAACTTTATTCGCGACGACTTTATTTCGCGATTAAACAGAGATAAATTAGTTCGCGACGATTAATTTTCGCGATCAAGCCTTTTTGCTTCTTCCTTTAATAGACAAATATACTATGAAGGAGCGGTTCGCGGCGAGAAATATTCGCGATGACGATGCTCTCGCGAACTTCGCGAAAATTTCTCGCACGCGAATAAAAGTTGGTTTACAGTATACTGAAGCAAATAAAATACATGTATGTCAATATGCATATAAAGATTTGATTGCTTATTCTTTATTATGTGTATGGAAGATTCTCTTTATATGGAATATTTATCACGCTGTAATAATGATTTTATAACCTCATAAATTTTTCATTTCACATGCTGAACACTATCATTTAGTAAAAAAAAAAGTATTTAAAATAAAAATACAATGATCGACCGAGATTTGATCCCGGGATCTCTCACATGTGAAGCGAGAAAAATACCACTAGACCACGGAATCGCTATATATGGTATCGAGTATATGCGGAACTGAAGTCACATACATGTGTATATTCATGTTCGGTATTCTCAAAATTTTACACAATCCATGGTGTTTGATTTATTTAGCCTTTATTAAACAGTTCTAAAAGATGTAATAAGAACATAAAGTCCGCCGAGAACCTGTTTTATACGCAATAACTCTCCTCATGCCCCTGTGCTAAAAATAGCGACATGTAATACTATAAATACTAATAAAACAAACGGGGCGGGGCACTTTGAGAGGGGTGAGAGAGGTCCTAGGGAGTTTTGGTATAAAATTATATTGCATAAGCTCAAAATCTTCTAGAAATATCGCCCGGAAATGATAGTGTTACACACAGACAGAATGTTTAAATTTACGACCTTAAACGTTGACCTTTTGACCTCAAAATCAATAGGGGTCTTCATTAGGCCACAGGGAGTTGTTATGTAAAATTTCATTGCAATAGCTCAAATGGTTCTAGAGATATCGTGTGGAAACGAAAGTGTTATAACAGACAGAATTTGCTTATTTATGACCTTGACCTTTGACCTTTTGACCTCAAAATCAATAGAGGTCTTCTTTAGTCCATAGGAAGTTGCTATGCTAAATTTCATTGCAAAAGCTCAAAGGGTTCTCGAGATATCGTGTGGAAACGAAAGCGTTACAGACAAACAGAAAGACGGACGGACAAACCCAAATTAATATCCCCCACTTTTCAAGCGGGGAACAACAAACGGGGCGGGACACTTTGAGAGGGGTGAGAGAGGTTCTAGGGAGTTCTGGTATAAAATTACATTGCAAAAGCTCAAGATCTACTTGAAATATCGCTCGGAAATGATAGTGTTTCATACAGACAGAATGTATAAATTTACGACCTTGAACTTTGACCTTTTGACCTCAAAATCAATAGGGGTCTTCCCTCGGCAACAGGGAGTTGTGATGTAAAATTTCATTGCAAAAGCTCAAAGAGTTCTCGAGATATTGTGCGGAAACGAAAGTGTTATAAAAGACAGCATTTGCGAATTTATGACCTTACCTTTGACCTGTTGACCTCAAAATCAATAGGGTTCTTCTTTAGACCATAGGGAGTTGCTATGCAAAATTTCATTGCGAAAGCTCAAAGGGTTCTTGAGATATCGTGTGGAAACGAAAGCATTACAGACAGACAGAAAGACGGACGGACGGACAGACCCAAATTAATATCCCCCACTTTTCAAGTGGGGGACAATAGGTCAAGGTAATGAATGTTTATGAATTTTCATGAAGACTAGAAATGTAAAATAATTGTCACAAACGATCACCAGAAAACTGACTCAGTACTCTCATAATACAACTTTTGCATGCAGATGCAATTGCTGAACAAGCACCTGGTATAATTAATAACATGCTATTGTTTTGATTTTGAAAGTATGGGATCAGAGCCGAGTAGGAGAACATAAGAGGTTAAAATCACTATTTTCTACTCTATGTAATTGATAACTTAGATTCTTCAAGATAATAAAAATCTGTTATGAACTGTCTACATGCAGAAGGGAGATTATAATTAAATTATGATTGTAATTAAACAAACACTGCATCATCATTGACAGCATTTTTTCTCATATTGAATTACTAATGTTTCTTCATCATTTAAATTAGCCAGCTATATTGATATTGTGCTTTAAATAATCTCATTTTTCACGACACAACTTTGTTCGATTGAATTTTCTCTATTTGTTATACAGTCAATTCTCGAATTATCGCCATTCGATTCATCGCCATTTTCGCAATACCGCCATGATTTCCCAAGAACGTTTTTCCTGCTATATAAAATTCTCTTTATAACGCCAAATTCGCATACCGCCATCCGCCACCCTGTTTTCACAACAAACGTCCATTTTTAAGTGTCAATTATCTCGATAATACCGCCACAGGTGTATGTGGTCAGTGAAGTGCGGCTAATTGGTTGACGCTATCCCTGTTGTAAAGCATGCAAAGCCAGTCAAGGTACATGCAATTAAGTAAACAATTATTTTAACATGAATTGTTAGAATAATTTTGTTTTCTGTTTAATAATATCATTAAGTCAAGGCTTTGCCATGAAAGCGGTCGTTGTAAAGTACGCCGATAACGATATTATTTTGATGATCTCTGCTTTTAAAAACAATGCAAAGTTTGCTTAAAAAATTATTTTAAGTCAGAAATTGTGAACGTTTCATTAACAATGATTTCATAAACGATGAATTTATTCAAGAACTTATTTTATGTACTATAGGCAATATATCACGAGGATCGATCCAGCATTTTTTCTTCAATACCGGTATCAGACGTGCAGATTTACATACATACACATGTACTTGTCTTAATTTCATAACTGAATATTTTGTT
>NW_026928780.1:0-2500 GCF_032062105.1 Saccostrea cuccullata | reverse complement strand
ATTATTTCAATCAGAAAAGCTCCCTAAAAATTTAAGGTTGTGTCCCAATGGTACTGTATTATAATGTTCAGAATGTTCAGAATTACAGTTTCTTAAATTGAAATTTGATACAAGTAAGATTAGAAATAATTACTGTATTATAAAGTTCAGCATGTTCAAAATAGTTTCTTAGGTTGAAATTTGATACAAGTAAGATTAGAAATAATTACTGTATTATTATGTTCAGCAATGTTCAGAATAGTTTCTTAGATTAAAATTGATATAAGTAAGATTAGAAATAATTACCAGGAGAAGGTCCAATGACAAGGTCCCATGGAGAAGAAAACTTCTGCTCTGTACAAAGATTTCCTTCCTCCCTGCCATTTCTTTTCACCCCCAATCCTGCTATTGTTGTCACCTCTTCTCTCTCTATATCTACCTAATAAAAAAAAAGAAAAATTTGCATAATTAAATGTAATGAGGTTTAAAATACTGTAAAACGTGAAAATTTGGCACATATGTATTAAAGCACAAATGCAAGCAGGAATGGATTGGCGCAAATAAAATTTAGCACTTGCATTTGTCAATGTTATAATATTTTTTATCATTATTTGATCCACACCCATATTTGTTTTTTTGGTCACTTAAGCATGCAAACACAATAGTGTTTATTTCTTTCATTCTCTTTTCCGTAGCACTGGAAGCATGTGGACGTGACACTAGGGCTGGGTATTGAAATAAATTTTTCAATACGATACATATTGCAATACAGAGGTGCGATATGCGATACATATTGCCGATACAGACAAATGAGAATACACTATTTTTTTGCATGTTTTTTTAAAGAGGTGATAGTATTTTTTATTACAGCATAAATTTACAATAATAAAACATTTTAAACCCTTTTTTTTTTTATTCTCTGAATGGACAAGTATATGACAGATTAATGTTATTTGCCCATATTTTTCTTCTGAAAAATCAAGGCATCGATCCACTTAGTAAGGTTTCAAACAAGCCCTTGCGCATGTAAATATGTAGCCACTGATGCTAAATACTCGTTCTGAAACCACAGACGACATCACAACATTGACCTGTTTGACTGTGTTGATACTTCACTTGACGTCGTATTCGTGGAAGTAATGGCAGATAAAATATTTTACCAAATTGCTTTGAGTTAAAATAAACTATGACTTAAAAATTCTGATTGATATCTTATTATCAGTTTACATTCCATGACTTTTTCTTTCGACGCGCCATTTTACCTACCGGATTGCCTCCAAGTTTCACAGTAGCAAACAGGTCAATGTTGCGATGCCGGCTGAGACGGGTAATAATATATAGGCTCTTTGTTCCACTAGAACTTGCGACTTCTTGTTGACAAATATAATTACATTTTGCCTTTTTGCTGCTAACTTTTACATAGCGACCCTACACTTTTGACATGTTTACATGCGTTTAAACGATTTTAGATAAGTCGTTCGTAATATTAGTCACTTTGACGTTTTTCTTTCTCTTAATTAAACATTGAAATAACGATGGTCAGCTCCTATATATAAGAATAAGTGCACTTATGGGCCCCTGTAAAATGTGAAACAATAAACAATCAAATCAAGCAAATTTTTTCACCTCAAATCATTAACTGATATCTAAACCATATGATTCAACAATTTATACCGCTGAAATTCACGAAATTAATATATAAAGAACAAAACCATACAATGTGGTAGGGGTCAGCCAACATTTGTGATTTTCTATAGTAAATCGAGAACGGTCATTCATTTTAAAGCTTTTGTTTACTACGAGGCTAACTTTGTACAAAATTGTGCAAATCACAAAAATGTTTAATACATTTATAAAAATTGTTTGAAATTAGGAAATTTGTACACTATTAGGCTGGTACTTAAAATATTAAAAATATACAAAAAAGTACAATGTTTTTCCTATAGAGAGTGAGAGTTACCCATGTTGAATCCACATGTGGAATAAATTATTTAAAATACTTATAGTCATAAAAGTTCTACCCAGGTAAACATTCCTCAAAGGTACTCACTGTAAAACATCGGCAGGTTTTGTATCATTAAGGTAGGTCGCGGGTTTGCTTTTGTCATCAATTTTGGTACACAATTTCGACGATTCAAGTGGTTGTTTTGTGCATATTTGATTATGATGTCAGTTACATCACAAAGGCAACATTATGTTGTTTCTCGTTTAATTTTCTGCGAAGTCACAAGTCTGTACAAATCAACTAGATTAATACAAAGTTCATGCTATTGAACGTAAACCTCGAACATGCTTTGTAATTAAATTTCAGTCTGAATTCTGATGTGATTATATGTAATGTCTTAGGACTAATTAAATACAATACCAAATTAAAGGAATAATTTATATTGTAAGTGTAACTAAATTGCTAAAAGTCAATCAAAATAAATCAACGTAAAACTTATGGTTTGCAGTTCTAAAGAAAGTTATCATATGATTAAAAATTGCTTAGCACAAAACTTGAGGGGTTTGTGTGCGCACG
>NW_026928779.1:0-36478 GCF_032062105.1 Saccostrea cuccullata | reverse complement strand
AAAATTTAGCCATTCTTTGGTCCTTCCGGTTTGATTGGAAGTGACGACGACGGACGGAAAATTTATATTTAAGTTTCAAGTGACACATGTACCCAAAAACCTGTCAAAAACGGCAAAAATATGCATTTTCTGACTACTTCCGGTTCGACCGGAAGTGACGTCGCCGGACGTATTTTGACGACCCCCTTAGATAAAGCTTGATATTTTAAACAACTTTGCTTCTTTGATGTATAAGAAATTCTCAATACTTTTTGAGATATCTGGAAAAAACTTTTGGCCCCTCTAGGTCCCTTAATTTAGGGGTCAGCCCTTTTTTCGACATATCATTTGAAAGATCTTCTAATTCTGCACAAATTATGTTCTATATATTTTAACAAAATATTTTTAGTTTAGAAGATAAAAAGAAAAATATGAGTAATTTTTTGTTCTTTTAAGCGTTCTAATTTTTGACCCCTATATAGCGCCATTTTGAATAGAGAAATCGAAAAAACAAAAACCGATGTGCACAACGTCAATCCTTCTATTATCTAAAATCAGTAGAATTTCTGCTCCAGCTTTAGCCGTCTTTGAGCCTTTGTCTGGAAACGAAAGCCTAAAAATTTTCGTTTAAAGGGAAATTACTCAAAACAGGAAGTGGCTTTTTGAAATTTTAGACAGCATTTTGATAGAGTTTATTAATATCTATAACGTCTTAAAATTTGAGCGAGAACCGTTGAGAAATGAGCGAGATATGAGGCCTCAAAGTTGCGGTCTAGGAAGCAGAAGAAAAAAAAGAATAATAATCTTTACCAACAGAATCAGTAGAAGGTCTTCCGTTGGAAACGGAAGACCTTAATTAGCCATTTTCACAATAACATCTGCTTACTTATAAAAAGAAACTTTGAAATCTGTGAGGAAATATCTAAAAGATTTTTTTTTAACTACAGCATATACATTTAATAATGATCAACAATTTAGAACCTAACTAGGATATATATAGTTTCAAAAGTCAAAGAAGAATATTCAATGACATGCATACTCTCTAAAATAATTTCTTCACGAATTTGTATTTCTTCTTTGGTGGTTCCATTGACAAATCTAATGGACCTCCCACATTTTCACTACCACAAGTTTCCTCTTTTATGGGCGTTTCACTACTCTCATTTAATCTTGACGATTTTGGATACGAAAACGATAAATCCAAAGGCGTATCATCACCTGGAAATGTAACGTCCCTTGAAGTAGAGCCTTCTGATGTGTATGAATGACTCGCATGACCTGGAAATGTGACGTCCCTTGAAGTAGAGGCTTCTGATGTGTATGAATGACCCGCACGACCTGGATATGTGACGTCCCTTGAAGTAGAGGCTTCTGATGTGTATGGATGACTCGCAGGACCTGGAAATGTGACGTCCCTTGAAGTAGAGGCTTCTGATGTGTATGAATGACTCGCACGACCTGGAAATGCGACGTCCCTTGAAGTAGAGGCTTCTGATGTGTATGAATGACTCGCACGACCTGGAAATGCGACGTCCCTTGAAGTAGAGGCTTCTGATGTGTATGAATGACTCGCACGACCCGGAAATGTGACGTCCCTTGAAGTAGAGGTTTTTGATGTGTATGATTGACTCTCACGAGCCGGAAATGTGACGTCCCTTGAAGTAGAGGCTTCTGATGTGTATGATTGACTCGCACGCCCTGGAAATGTGACGTCCTTTGAAGTAGAGGCTTCTGATGTGTATGAATGACCCGCACGACTTGGAAATGTGACGTCCCTCGAAGTAGAGGCTTCTGATGTGTATGATTGACTCTCACGACCTGGAAATGTGACGTCCCTTGAAGTAGAGGCTTCTGATGTGTATGCATGACTCGCATGACCTGGAAATGTGACATCCCTTGAAGTAGAGGCTTCTGATGTGTATGAATGACCCGCCTGACTTGGAAATGTGACGTCCCTTGAAGTAGAGGCTTCTGATGTGTATGATTGACTCGCAGGACCCGGAAATGTGAGTTGATGATTTTGACACTGATGTTTCATATGCATCTGAAAGAATGTCCTTTGGAGCGTACGTTTTCAATGTCTTACTTGTGGTTTCTTTATCCAAAGACTCTTGTCCTTCCTGTTTAACAAAAGACTCGCAAAGAAACTCACTATTGCTCTTTGCAGGACTTACAGTAAACTTGTACAGATTACACATTAGAGATTTCTCTAAACATAACACGTATTTTTCCTCCAAACCTAAGAGCTGTTCGGCAGATTTCTGAGTGAACTGTTCAGCCATATCATTAAACATGACTATCTTCTTTTCATTGTTCTTTTCTTGCGAAATTTGTAGAAGTAACCGAACTCCTGTTGTTGCTACAAAATAGTCACATTCACACTTGTTACACCTGTAAAGACCATTAGCTAAACATATCACTCTCGATCTGCAATTCACTTTTGCACATCTTTCATACGTGCATTGTTTCAAATTCATTCCCAACACAGAGCAAAGAATTTTTTGACGCCCATCGTCTTTGTTGAGTGTAAATACTGTTTTCTCTCTAGGAGCACTCTTTCCTGGTGGCAGATCAATGTTTGGACTGTTAGGTCCTGGCAAATATTGTGTATAATCTCTGTCAGAGGGATTTACTGTCCTTATGCCAGTACTTCCTTGCAAACATCTCAACATTCCATATATTCTGAGTTCTATATTTTCTAGCAGCAGGATGTCATTAATTGAGAAATTGCAATTCTTGATCTCATTTCCCATTAAGGATAACTGGATTGTTCCAGAATTGTCTTGTAGTCTCACTTTCACAATATCTACCCCTGTTGATCCTAATCGCTCTGCATTTGGTATGGACAAAACCTTTCCGACTACACTGACTTTTTGCTGGTTTTCTTTTGATGCTAACTCGGCGATTGGTGTAACATCAACAGGTGATATCAAAGGTTCAGATTCAACCTGTTCTATTTCTGAGTTTTTGTCTAAAATGATCTGACAGATATGCTTTGTCCTAGAGTAGCTCTCCTTCGCAAATACCGATTTTGCTTTACAAATTTTGTACGTGCAGTTCTCTTTCAAAATAGCATCAAATTTCATTGCCCCTTCTGTCCAACACACAAAGTCAATGCTTCCACTTTTGTCCATTAAAATCCCAGTCAGGATCTTTCCACTTGATTTATTCCTAGTCCATGCTCTGACTTGAGTTCTTGTTTTGACGGTTGCCAGAAATGAAACCACACAATCATCTTTGATGTTGTTAATAGTTGTTAGGTCTTTTCCTTCCATGATGATCTGCAAAAATATAACAGGATTGAATAACTGACATTGATAAACTGTCTCATCTGAAGATATTTATTAAAAGACCTGATATGCCAAAATCAAATCAAAGTAAATTCTTTAGCTGGTTATAAATACATTCTCAATATACTTTACAGTAGACCCATGGGCCTTAAACATAAGTATACAGGTGACAAAATTATACAGTAGAATATATGTAAACTATATATGCAAACAAGAGGCCCATGGGCCACATCGCTCACCTGAGCACTAAGGGTAGGAAAAAGTAGAAAATGGCTTTTTATTGTAAAGTTTAAATCAAAAAGTAGTCCCATGACCAATCATGGATTTGCTATTTTTTAGAAAATGATTTTTAATGATTTTCCCATATATATCTTTAAAAACTTTGATCGGCCATTTTGGCCCCGCCCTACCCCCGGGGGTCATGATTTAAACAAACTTGAATCTACACTACCTGAGCATGCTTCCATATAAATATGATGAATTATGGCTTTGTCATTCTTGAGAAGATATTTAAAGAATTTTCCTATATATTTCTATGTAAAATTTGGTCGGCCATTTTGGCCCCGCCCTACCCCTGGGATTCGTGATTTGAACAAACTTGAATCTACACTACCTGAGCATGCTTCCATATAAATATGATGAATTATGGCTTTGTCATTCTTAAGAAGAAGATTTTTAAAGAATTTTCCTATATTTCCATGTAAAACTTTGGTCAGCCATTTTGGCCCCACCCTACCCCTGGGGGTCATGATTTGAACAAACTTGAATCTACACTACCTGAGCATGCTTCCATATAAATATGATGAATTATGGCTTTGTCATTCTTGGGAAGATTTTTGAAGAATTTTCCTATATATTTCTATGTAAAATTTGGTCGGCCATTTTGGCCCCGCCCTACCCCTGGGGTTCATGATTTGAACAAACTTGAATCTACACTACCTGAGCATGCTTCCATATGATGAATTATGGCTTTGTCATTCTTAAGAAGAAGATTTTTAAAGAATTTTCCTATATATTTCTTTGTAAAACTTTGGTCAGCCATTTTGGCCCCACCCTATCCCGGGGGTCATGATTTGAACAAACTTGAATCTACACTACCTGAGCATGCTTCCATATAAATATGATGAATTATGGCTTTGTCATTCTTAAGAAGAAGATTTTTAAAGAATTTTCCTATATATTTCTTTGTAAAACTTTGGTCTGCCATTTTGGCCCCGCCCTACCCCATGGGTCATGATTTGAACAAACTTGAATCTATACTACCTGAGCATGCTTCCATATAAATATGATGAATTATGGCTTTGTCATTCTTGAGAAGAAGATTTTTAAAGAATTTTCCTATATATTTCTTTGTAAAACTTTGGTCGGCAATTTTGGCCCCGCCCTACCCCTTGGGGTCATGATTTGAACAAACTTGAATCTACACTACCTGAGCATGCTTCCATATAAATATGATGAATTATGGCTTTGTCATTCTTGAAAAGATTTTTGAAGAATTTTCCTATATATTTCTATGTAAAACTTTGGTCGGCCATTTTGGACCAGCCCTACCCCAGGGGTCATGATTTGAACAAAATTGAATCTACACTACCTGAGGATGTTTCCCCATAAGTTTCATCTTTTCTGGCACAGTGGTTCTTGAGAAGAAGATTTTTAAAATATGCCACCAAATTTTCATTAATTCCCAATTATCTCCCCTTGAATGAAGGCGTGGCCCTTCATTTGAACAAACCTGAATCCCCTTCACCCAAGGATACTTTGTGGCAAGTTTGGTTGAAATTGGCCCCGCAGTTCTTGAGAAGAAGTCGAAAATGTGAAAAGTTTACAGACACACGACAGACAGACGGTATAGCTGAATTGAATTTCAAAAATATAGGATCATGATCATCATGACAGAAGTCCACTGCATGTGGTATCATAAACATATCGTAATTTAGCAAGAAACATCGAGAAAACAAATCAGTTATATCAAACACTTTGATGATTACCATTGACAAGCATTTGACAAGTCGTACCAATAATGTAACCCAAGAAGAATGTAGACTGGCAATTCATAATAATACATTACATAGCAAGTTTACGCAAATAACGGGTACGACAGAAGAAATAGCAAGTAATCATCATTAATGAAAGGAAATTCACATGCTCTTCAGGCATGTAATTTGAGAATTTTCACATGCCCGCTGGTAAATTTACCAGGTCCTAGGCATCAGGCACCCAGGTTATTTCAAAGACTGTATGTTAAAATTTGGTTGCTGGAAAAGGTAACTAAATTACCTTGCCCTACAGATGACGCCTAAGGGAAATAACTCCAATGCAAAATATGCCATGGGAAAAGGGTCTATCTTCACAAATCTGGATGATTCATTTATCAATATTTCATTCAAAACTGGGTGTGAAATCCATATTAATGAGGCAACACTGAAAATTAGAGACACCAAGAAATAAAAAAATATACTTACACTCTTAATAAACAGCCTCCAGTGGATTTAATGCGTCTTTTTTTCCATTGACATCATGATATACATTTATAACTCGTTTTAACGTGCAACTTAGACATGTTTACTTGTACCACGTGAATTCTAAAATGGCACGTGCATACAATGTAGGGTTTACAATTATAATGGATAAAAGCATTTCTCTCAGAATCAAAATATCTTAACTCTCCGGTAAATTAATAATAGTTAACATTTTAGTCTGCATTCAACTTAACATGAATAAGTACAAATGTTGACGTTTTGTGTAGTATTGGGGTGCAGGAAAGGAAACTCCACAAAATCATACGTCATCGCGGCAAAATGTCAAACAAATTATCTTTCCGCAGTTCCAATACAGTTTGCACTTCAAATGGCAATAATTTTTATATATGTTATAAGTGCATTTTTTTTTGTTGAGTTTACACAAGATTTTTTTTTCTTTGAAAGCCATGAAGATACGAGAAATGATAGCATGTATCAACAAACCTGTAGGGTAGAACCCCGCGCGAATGTCGCCGAGATCCAGATTCTTCTTCATCCAATGATTATATCAATCTCCCAACTAAATTTTTGTCAGGAAAGTTGATTTTTAATTTCAAGTCCTATTTTTTTGTTTTGTTTTTCGTTTTGGTCGACTTTGTCAATGTAGCAGACCTACCAGGCTTCCCTCTTTTACCATGCTGTTTTTATGAAAACTAGACGCATGCGTGTATAGCATGGAATGTGGAATCTCGAACACGTTGCGATGTATATATTTATGTACCATAAAAAATTATTAAATTTAATGAAAAAATTAGGATTATTATACCCCCGCAAACGAAGTTTGGGGGGGTATATAGGAATCACCTTGTCCGTCTGTCTGTCTGTCCGTCTGTCTGTCTGTTCTTACGAGAGGTACATTGTGGGGTAAAATTAACGTATTTTCCAGCAGTGTGGGGTTTTTTGGGTACTGTGGGGTTAACCCCATAATGAAGAGGTCTAATTACGTTCAAAATTACTCTATGAGGTCGAAAAACCTAAAATTAGATTTAACCTCACAAAGACTTTGTCCAAGTTTTGGACATGTCCTTAGCCCAAAACGCTCAGACATTCAGAAATCTGCTGTTTAGAGGAGTTCGATAATTGAATCGAGGAGTTCCGAATACCTGAGCATGCGCATATATTTAAAACTAACTGCGCATGCGCAGATTACGGAAGTAGCTGTGTTTGGACACTTTGTATTAGCAGTGAGGAAATTCGGAAACACAAAAAGCAAATGCAGTAAGTCTTACTATTTTGTTGCACCACATTGAAAAAATGCTTTTCTAAATTGTTTGACATGCTTCATACGTACATTATGCAGTTGTAGAATTTATTTAAAGTCAAGAAAGGACATCTGTAGTCCACATAAACACATACCTATTGAAAACGGGCTTTTGTGAAAAAAAATATAATGAATGCACTGATAGTTCTTTTTTTAATCAGAGGTCTGCAATGAAAATCGACCGATACCCGGGGGTCGGGCTAGTGGTTTTCTGCATGAAGGTCGCCCCGTTGGCCAGTAAAAAAAAGATAATATTATTTATACACATGCAATACGTGCAAAGCACACCTGGTACATATTTTCACTCGTTTTTTGCTATAAAAATCCAAACCATTTAAATTTTCCATATAACATGCTCCAACTGTCAATAAATCTCCATAATTTAATCCGTATTTGAGTACTACTTGGCTTATTTACTTCAAAAAACGATCGTGTTTTTTCTTAATTCGAATTTTCTCTATATCTATGGTAAATACATGCAGATATCTCATAACATAAATACATGTGATTCTTCCGACGGGAGACAAAATCTCTGGATTTTTCACGCCTGTTCCGCCCCTCCCGATTAATTTTTAAATCTTCCGTGTTTAAATTTTTTCAAATTGAATATTTTTGGCTTTAATTTTATCCTGTTTCGTAGTATAATTGCTCTCTCTCTCTCTCTCTCTCTCTCTCTCTCTCTCTCTCTCTCTGAATTCATTCTAGATACGTACCAATTGTTTATCTACTCTTCACACATTTGTTTACATGTACTTGTAATCGTACCTTAATCTATAGAGAGAAAATCAGAATGGAAAAATGGAATTAACAATGTCACTGCAATAAATTTTCACAGCAAGTAGGCTTTGTAGGAATCAACATGGGGTTGTATAATTAGGTTGTAAAATTTAGTGGTATATCAATTTGATAAATGACAATCAATGTTTATAAATGAGTGCAGGACATTTTAATCAGTTGTTAAAATACCCATTATGTCACATTTTTTTCACATTCGCTTGTGTAATTATGTGCCCGATAATAAATTTCACCTATTAAAGAAATTAAACAAATTACTTTTAGATACGTATATAAAATTATATAACTCTGTTTGTGTTAATGGAAAAAATATAATTGTCATGTAAGATCAATTTGTACTTATTTTTCAAGATCGACGATTGAAAATTTAAAAGAATTAAATCACAATTCATAGTTTTTCCATAGCTAAACTTAAAGAAATTCAAGCTTAAAGCTACATTTTGTAATTTACAATATTAATTCATCATTACTTTGAATATTTACAGTGAGAGTATGTGACTTAGCTAATGCAGGGCTATCAGTATTTTCACACCTGTTAGATTTTGATTCCGTGTAGAAGCTCTAATTGCAATTTTTGTCAAAACAAATGTTTTGTATAGCATGATTATCTCGTGAATTTCACTATCAGGAGACGACCGATAGGGATTAGTTACGCTCTATTGCACTTGACACCTGTGTTGTGTAGAATGATTTTAAACTGCGTAAATACAAATCTTTGGTCAATTGAATAATTTTTTGTGTGTGTCTGCATGTTAGATAGAAATTCTGACAGCTTTATAAAAATAATATTAAAAATTTACCAGACTCTGAAAGCTTCAGCAAACTAGTTGATCGAGGATTAATTGAAGGGGGGGGGGGGGGGGGTTACACTGCTGATCATTACCTGAACATATGATAGTGAAGTTTTTAAATGGATTTTATTGACACTTACTAAAATAAATTTTCATACTTTTAATTCACCATTAAACTGTCTTTTAATTAAAGCTTGTGTATTTTTTCTTATTAAAAAAATAGATAGTAGTAAGGCACATGTATTTCTTCTTGAATGATACTGTAATTCAATTATCATATATTTGAATGTAACAAAAGAACACTCTGAGTTCCCGAAACTAGTCAAAAATATGTCGGACAATTGTCTTGTAAATATTCAAAATTCACCGGACAGTTGTAAAATTTAGCTGACATTAATTTTTCATATGTAAATTTAACATATTATAGGATTGGAAATTGTGTCGATATAATAAATAATATGTGTAAATAAAAAGATGGCAAATGCAGATTTAAAAAAAAAAATGATTAAAATATTTTCTATAAGGCCTGTGTATGCAGGATTTGACGTCGCCGATGGCGTGTGATGACCAACGCTTAATTCAACGTATAAAATTATTATGTCCTTTCTGACAGATTTTTAAAAAAAAATTTTAAAATAAAATCTGCAACATGACAACTCTTGGTTGATTGTTTGGAATTAGTGGGAAATATAAATATGTTGTTTTCCAGGCTTTTTTCTCTTGGATTTAGGATTTTGGTATTTTATGTGCCAGGAAAAATATTACGTAAAATATCAAACTCGTTTTAAAAAGCCTGGAAAACGTCCGATATTTCTGACTAGTTAAAATTTATTATATAACCTCCACACAGTTAAAAATATGTACTAATGATATAAAGATATGCAAATTTATCATGAAAATGATGATTTAAGTGAATTTGTTGTCGTTTTACTACATTCAAGTCAGTCCGCTATTTTTAGAAAAGGGGAAAAACGCGCATGTATTTTAAATGCTATCAAATACATTAAAAAAAATCCAGAAGTTGGTTTAATATTATCATGCTAGTAGATTAAATTATAGAGAAAATAATAATTGGTAACAAATTGTCTGTAATCAAGCAGAAATAGCAGACAACTCTTGCAACCCTGCAAATTCGTCCTTCAAAACGAAAGTAGATTGTCACATTTTTTTACTGTCAGAACTACAGAGTGCATATATTTATCAGAGGGAAAATATTTGTTTGACAGTGTTTTTAAAACTGTTTTTCCTCCCAGACTTATGGAAATTATTATTTTAATATGTAGCTTTTTATAGTAGACAATTTTACACATTTTATTTTAAACAAGATCTGGCGCGCCCCTGACGTTTTTTCATTCCTTTAGTTTTGCATTTGTTTATTGTCAGGACAATTGAATTAAATGATTTTGTTAAGATTATGTGTAATTGTTATACAGTCTGTAAAAAAAACCATCGGACATTTTGACCGATAAAATTAAGATTTTACCGGTTCCATTCAAAGTTTACGGGGACCCCTAGTGGACCGGTGCGTTTCGGGAACTCTGAACACTTATGAATGTATGAAGTTTAACTGTTTTGTAGGAACAGAAACAATACATGCACAAAACCTTAAAAATTTGGAATTCTTTAATTTGATATTTTTTAAATAAGCATGGATTAATATATATATATACACACATACAAAGGTTTTGTGAAATTGACATGTTTAATTAAATCAACTGTAGTGGTTATTGCTGTTTATTTATTGACCGACTGGCTACTTCTTGGGCAAACTGGAATAAGAGGCCACCTGGCTAGTTTCTGGACTTCCCAAAGCTTAAAACAAGTTTGACTGTACTTTTTCACCTTTTACCAATATAAGAAAGTAGTTCACAGTACATGACAACTATGCTATAAATAAATTTCGATGAATTTTAATTAGTAACTCGGAATTTTTGTGTGTGTTATAAATAAACATTTGCTTCTGTATTCCTTGGTAGAGTTCAGAAACCACTGAAAGTGAACATCAGTGGAACTTTGATGATCTAGGCCACTCTATTGTTGCAGCAACACCAGCAGGCGTCGGACATTCATAAAGTTGAAAGAACAAACCTATGACTTGAACACACAATTTGTGATCTGAATATAGTTCACAAATTTAAGGAAAGCAACTATTAAAGACATCCAGATCGGTGGTTAGTACATGTTATAAGTGCCCATAAAATCAAGACAACAATATTATTTTACAATAAATTAAAACATAACCTGTAAAAAAAATTCAACACTATCATTTAGAAATATATTTTACTGTTGTTTTTTTTTTTGACAGGTATACATGAAGTATGAGTTAAAGGCTTTTCAGAAGAACAAGCACAATCCCGATTCATTTTTGCCATTGCCTTCTCCAAACGGCGACATTCAGGACCTGACTTACTTTTCAGAAAAAGAAGATGAATCGATTTTTGAAAGTTAATCTAAAAAGATAACATTTACATGGGTCGTGGATTTGAATTACATTTTCTTGATGGGCAACTAGTTTCAAGTATTTGGATGTCTATTCTCAAGTTACTGCAAACCTTAAATTAACTTCTTGATTATTAGTTAAATGTGAGACCGTGTTAACTTGAAGTAATCATTTTTTGAATTGAGCTATGTAATCTCTGATTACTTATGTTTATGAGTAGTGTTCAGCTTTAAGACAAAAGGATCCTTTATGAACATTGCATTCGGCATGGCGAATTTCTATACATTAACAGTCATAGTTTTCGTCTTTTTTAATTAGCGATCTCATTTTAAATGTGAGAAATAATTATTAAACTGAAATGTACATTTATGTTGTTTGATTTTAATTTTTTGAAAATTATAAATCAATTGCATGTTGGTTTTTTTTTTTTTCATTTTATTTTAGGGGATGGGAGTGGGGGTGCAGCTCTAAGTTTGAGTATATTTTCCAAAAGGATGTACATTGTTATTTTTGTTTTAAGATCAATTTTAAAATGCAAAATGATGAGATATTAGACTACACTTTTTTTCTTAAAACTTCATTTTAATTAATATATTTTGTTTAAAATAAGTAGCAATAACATGCAAGTTTTAAAGTTATTTGACAACTCACTATATACTTGGTTTTTTTTTTACATCTATGAAGATTGTCTCAAATTTTGAGGTTTTTTTTCTGTGTTCTACATTTATTGACATGTTTCTTGTCTGTGTTCAACTTGTCGAGTAACTGAAAAGTTTGATTAAATTTTTTTTAAAAAAATCAGGATCATCTCTTTTATTTATTATTATTAATTTACAATGAAATTATGTATGCTTTTGATGCATAATGTACACTTCAAATTCATGCACCAGCAGATTCAAAGGAAAAATTATCATTAGAAATAAGCAGTAAAGATAAAGAGATTATCCAATTTAAAATAGTTTGAAAAATATTTAAAACAAATTTTCGAGTATGTTATCAAAATAGGAAAAAGTATTATGAGTATTGTTTGGTATTTTTAATAGTAAAAAAAGGATATGACGTACTGGCAATCGCATCATCTCACTCAGGGTCTTTCCGTCAGAGTTCGGAAAAACAACCTCGAATGTATTAACATCACCTGATGTTAAAGGTTTTGCTTTTCTTGTTTTTTTTTCAAATATAGGATAGAGGAAGTAAGAAGTCCCTTTTATAATATATTTTATGTAATATCATAGCATTGAATAAAGTTAAACTCCATATTCCACAGATAAAAGGTCTTCATGCATTTATTTCGAAGATCATGAACGGGGGGGGGTTGCCATGGCGTCTAACTAATACATTCGAGGTCGTTTGTCAGCTAGTCAGAAAGGCTCGAGAAGTTGCGATTGAACATAGTGGGGGTACTTGTTCTTTTATTACCAGTCCCTGGTAGAGTTTTTTGATATTAGAACATACTTGGGGTTTTCAAACACTTAAATTCATATGGTTACTGGTATCTGTTACATGAGAACACAGCGGGGTTGTTTGTTTAACACTCTGAGGTTACTTAGATGTCTGATATTTTCTATCAGAACATATTGTGGTTCTTGTCTAACACTTTGTGGGGTTAATGTTATCTTTTATCTATATAAGAACAAAATGGGGTTGTTACACGTTATGGGGTTAGTGTTGTCTATTATCTTTATGAGAGTACATAGTGGGGTTGTTGTCCTAACACTTTATGGGGTTAGTGTTGCCTACTATCTTTATGAGAGAACATAGTGGGGTTGCTATCCAAACACTTTATGGGGTTAATGTTGTCTGTTACCTTTATGAGAGTACATTGTGAGGTTGCTGTCCAAACACTTTATGGGGTTAGTGTTGTCTATTATCTTTATAAGAGTACTTAAAGGGGTTGTTGTCCTAACACTTTATGGGGTTAGTGTTGTCTATTATCTTTATGAGAGTACATAGTGGGGTTGCTGTCCAAACACTTTATGGGGTTAGTGTTGTCTGTTATCTTTATGAGAGTACATAGTGGGGTTGCTGTCCAAACACTTTATGGGGTTAGTGTTGTCTATTATCTTTATGAGAGTACATAGTGGGGTTGCTGTCCAAACACTTTATGGGGTTAGTGTTGTCTATTATCTTTATAACAGTACATAGTGGGGTTGCTGACCAAACACTTTATGGGGTTAGTGTTGTCTATTATCTTTATGAGAGTACATAGTGGGGTTGCTGTCCAAACGCTTAATGGGGTTAGTGTTGTCTATTATCTTTATGAGAGTACATAGTGGGGTTGCTGTCCAAACACTTTATGGGGTTAGTGTTGTCCGTTATCTTTATGAGAGTACATAGTGGGGTTGCTGTCCAAACACTTTATGGGGTTAGTGTTGTCTATTATCTTTATGAGAGTATATAGTGGGGTTGCTGTCCAAACACTTTATAGGGTAAGTGTTGTCTATTATCTTTATAACAGTACATAGTGGGGTTGCTGTCCAAACACTTTATGGGGTTAGTGTTGTCTATTATCTTTATGAGAGTACATAGTGGGGTTGCTGTCCAAACGCTTAATGGGGTTAGTGTTGTCTATTATCTTTTTAAGAGTACATACTGGGGTTGTTTGTCTTATAATTTATGGGGTTAGTGTTGTCTGTTATATCTATATAGCATAGTGGGGTTGTTTGTTTAACACTTCTGGGATATTCTTGTCTATCATCTTCATGTGAAAACATAATGGGTTAATTTAGTTTGATGCAACAGTTATCCTCAAATAAAACACATTTTTTTGCATTGTTACTGCTATGCAGTAGTTGAAAAATGTTATTGCTATATCCGTTCTAAGTTCTTCTGATAAACAGTAACAATTTTAAGTTCTTATAATTAGTTGCCTGTGAAGTTGACTTGATATTAAATAATTAATTTTTAACCCCACAAACATAGATCTTTAACCCCACAAACATAGATCTTTAACCCCACAAATATAGACCTTTAACCCCACAATATACCATTTGTTTGAATTCCTAATGAAACCTCTCAAGTCACCACTCTACTATTAATAACCCCACAAAGCAAAATGATAACCCCGCACCTTCCGTAAAATGCACAATGTACCTCTCAACTGTATAGCTGTCCGTCTGTCTGTGCAATCGTGTCCGGTCCATATCTTTCTTACAGAGGGACATTAGAATCTACTACTCCACATTAAGATTGCTCATAACCTAAGGGTGTGTCATGACCTTGAACCAAGGTCATTTGGGGAAGTTCAAGGTCACTGGAAGAAAAATTTCATAATTCGTGTCCGGTCCATATCTTTCTTATGGACAAACTTGGTAGGTTCTTATTTCACACAAAGATTGCGCATGACCCAAGGGTGTGTCATGACCTTGACCCAAGGTCATTTGGGGAAGTTCAAGGTCACTGGGAGAAAAATTTCAAAATTCATGTTTGACACATATCTTTTATGGACAAGCTTGGTAGGTTCTCATTTCACACAAAGATTGCCCATGACCCAAGGGTGTGTCATGACCTTGACCCAAGGTCATTTGGGGAAGTTCAAGGTCACTGGAAGAAAAATTTCTTAATTCATGTCCAGTCTATATCTTTCTTATGGATAAACTTGGTAGGTTTTCATTTCACATAAAGATTGCCCATGACCCAAGGGTGTGTCATGACCTTGACCCAAGGTCATTTGGGGAAGTTCAAGGTCACTGGTAGAAAAATTTAATAATTCGTGTCCGGTCCATATCTTTCTTAAGGATAAACTTGGTAGGTTTTCATTTCATACAAAGATTACCCATGACCCAAAGGTGTGTCATGACCTTGACCCAAGGTCATGTGGGGAAGTTCAAGGTCACTGGAAGAAAAATTTAATAATTCGTGTCCGGTCCATATCTTTCTTATTGATAAACTTGGTAGGTTCTTATTTCACTCAAAGATTGCCCATGACCCAAGGGTGTGTCATGACCTTGACCCAAGGTCATTTGGGGAAGTTCAAGGTCACTGGAAGAAAAATTTTATAATTCGTGTTTGATACATATCTTCATTATACAAAAACTTACTTCTGAAAAACCCAGCGGGGGGTATTTTGTCCCGATTGGACAGTTCTAGTTTACTTATGAAATTTGTAATTTTCTGAAAGTGTATACATTTATCAGTATGTAAAAAAATCAAAGTCCTATAGGAAAATTTTAACAAGTCTGTGTTTGAAGAGATGCGCCGTCTAGTCACTTTAAGTATTATAACTCAAAAAATATGCTCTTGATAACTGACCCTCCCAAACACTCACAGTGCCCTGTGATGACATATCCCCATCTTCTTTATCTAGAGAAAATCACAATGAATATAACTGTTTATTAAGATATGTTTTATCTCTCTGTGTTGGTTTCACTTTGGCTTTGAAAAGACAAATTTTATCAGTTTCCTGAAGCGGGTTAAACAATAGACTCTCTACATGTCCGTCATAAGACAATCTGTTGTCTTCAAAGGATTTGTGACTTTTTAGTTTTCGTCCATCGTAATCAGATTCATTAAATATCAAACAATTAAAAACATCAATGAGTCCGAAATCTTTAATGTTTGCAAAATCTGACTTGTACTTATCAATTTTGAAAGGACCTACATCTGGAAGGCCGGCTTTCTTCAGTTTTGATTGTATATCATTATAAACTGATTCTCTGCGAAAATCTGGTCAACAGGTAAATCCAGCTGTTTAACAGCGATTGAGATCTCCTTCAAGGTGCTTCTGTTATAACCCGACACCATCACGCCCCTTGCTCGCAAATAATCCTGTAACTCAGGTAAACGACAGGTATTTACAGTGACATTTCAATCGATAGTATGTTCTGTCAAGCGAAACTACGTTTGTTTGCCCGGTTGAACTCTTCTGTGTTTTAAGAACGATAACTCTAAATGCTTGTTCAATACAAGGGGAAGATAATTGTCAAATGGACTGTGGTCCCAAGGTTTCTATTTATGTATTCTTCATTATGCCATAAACAACTTGATGCTCTGCTTGACAACTAGTTTATTACTCCTCCAGTGAGGGTGAAACTGTAAAATTACAATGAAAACTGTGTTACAAAAACAAAAAAAGAAAATTGCTTACATTGAATAAAAGGGGGTTTACATACCAAACCCAATCCACTCACTATTCATACCAATACGCCAATTGAAGAAATTTGGTAAGGAGGGGTTTTAGGCCTAAAAAAAATAAACAAGTATCCGAAAGATCATCATCATAAAGAAGATAGCATCGCATATAATACTGTGTCTACATCATCGAAATGCACAAATATACCGCAAAGAATGTTAACATGACCGGATATAATATTTAATAATGCATTATTTCTTTGAAAATCTTCTCCTCTGATCCTAGGTATTCAACAAACTAGCCAAGTGCAAAGTTATGATGACCAAGCGTGCCTCTTCGAAAACAGTGAATTTCATGGCCTTGGATCAGGGGTTCTGGTGTTAGGGAGGGCTCTATTGATTATATAGTAAAAATACATAAATTGTTTGAAAATCTTTGTTATACCTTGATAAAGCTTTGTCAAGCTATATACCTTTATCAGGGTATTGTGCTGGACCTGTAAGTTTTGAAGTGTAAAAGAATTTTTATCTAAATGAGTTCCAGACTGTATAGAGACACCATCCAGGAGTTAGGTCTTGCTGTCACCTTCATGAAGAGAGAAGCTACACACCGCTACCTGAAGCATCTCATGGCCTTGCCCTCCTTACCTGCACCTGACATCCGTGCCGCATTCCAGACACTGAAGGAAAGATCCAATACCGAGTCCCTCCAGTCCCTTGTCCACTACATCCACCGCCAGTGGATACACCATGTCATCTTCCTTCAATCGTCCTGGACAGTCTACCAGCAGCCCTTCAGGATTAACAACGCTGTAGAAGGTGATAATTTTATAGTTTTTTTTAATCACATTATATAACATTTTGTAACATATAAAAAGTAAATATAATTTAAAGCTTTTCAGATTTTTAATTACGTAATAATTGATTTCAAGGTCTGCATGTTTTAAATCAATTTCTAAAAGTTAAATAAAGAACAAATTAAATAATAATTTATTAGGTATTTCATTATTAGGTATTAAGTATATTTATTGTTAATAAGTATTTGATATGTATTGTAAAAAAAATATTGCATTTATGAATTAAATTTTCTTTATTTAAGGTTCGCATCACGGTGTCAACGGAAAGGCTGGTCATCGCGGCTGCACCTTTTACAAACTTGTACCAGGAGGCCAGGCTGGTTGAAACCCATGTGTCCAGTGACAACTTGTTCAAGAACGTCCGCTGATCTTTCACCGCTACGCAGAAGAAACTGAACGCAGCCTGGGACGAGTACGATGCCGGCGAGATATCTACTGGACACTTCCTACGTCTGTGTGGTTTCGTGTACGCTCCGTGTAAGGGACAAAAGTGCTTTTAAACAGTCTTCCAACAAGTGCTTTTGAAATTCAACATGGACTATTTCTTTTCCGAGTTTCCATGGACTTCACCCTACTTGTAGCTACAGACTAGTGCTTTTGAAGTTCAACATGGACTATTTATAGTGTTTTTTTCCGTGTATCTATGATCGTCATTTGACTGGTGCTTTTTACTATATGTATTTATTGCCCGATGATGTGGTTGTCTTTATTTAACATGTTGTTTGAAATATGAGAGGCCTACGGGCCTTATAGGTCACCTGGGTATTGTGCAACAACTTTCAAACAATGAAATTTGGTTCATGTTTTAAATCAGAGGCCATGGAATTCGCAATTCACAATTTTGAAAGAGGCACCATTGTTTAACAGAATTATAGACTAAGCATGCGTACTCTATTTACTTAATTCCCAGAGGTAGATCAGGGTAACATTAAGAGAAAATGCACTTCCACGTTATAACCAGTTGTGCACCTCATAGGAACCACTGACCCTGGGGCTAAATATTTCAAAATTTTGCAAATTTTATCATAAAATGGTTGATTAATACCAAAGAGCAGATTTCAAAGCATTAATTTATTTTCAGACTTTGTCCCCCCCCTCCCACCCACGACCCAGGGAGGGGGGAGCATAAAAAATAACCATTTTGCTAGATGCACCTTTCTTCATCATAAATATATATACTTGGATCATTGGCATAAAACCCAGGAGCAAAGGAAAGATTTTCAAAGAATTAATGTATTTTCACTATATGATCATTAGAGCCCCGCCCTAACACCAGCACCCATGACCCTGGGGCCCAAAAAAATCACAATTTTGGAAGAGAAACTCTTGCTTATCATAACTATGTACTAAGTTTATTTAATGCTCAGGAGCAGAGAAGATTTTAAAAGAATTAATGCATTTTCACTCTATGATCAAAAGAGCCCAGCAGTCACATAAGCACTGTTTGAATATACACGTATATGTTCAAATACGTGATATCTGACTCTGACAGTCAGTGAGTTTTACAGTTCTGGTTTATTGTCATATAAAATGCTGAAGCCTTATAAAGTTTACATAACGTTGAATATTGAATACTGGTAAACACTTCTTCCTAAATTTAAACATTTCTATAGGTATATATACCAACATAATGCCAGAAAAGAGGAATAAATCTTAACAGCCCAAAACAAGTCGGGCGAAGAAAACACGTCTTGCACAAAACGAAACTACAGGGTCCACCACTACTGATGCTGTGGCCGTCGATACAAGATACAAGCACTCAACCCCTTGATGTCACTCCTGAAATCTTGGCAGTATTAATCCAAACCATAATAAAGTCAGAGAAGGTGTTAACAGAGATAAAACCATTGCTACAACATCAGGGGAGTACCTCTGTTCATAACATAGGGGGAAGGATAAATAATGCTATCACTACTTCAAGTAATAGCTTAACAGCAAGCCCTTCAGATTGTCAAATAAATAAAAATATAATACTGACACATTATTTTTATTCTTTAATTGTATGCCTACATTGAATATGGCATCAATTTTCAAAAGACTCGTCATAAGAATGAGACGTGTCTAGAACCACATGATATTCCTACCTTAATTTAAATTGTCCATAGATATAACATGGCTCATCAAATATTGCTTCCGTCTGTTACATCAACCGGTCGTTTAACAGACAGAATGTTAGGGGAATCTTTTTTAGGCGAAAGTTCATTTATTTATTGTTGTTAATACCGTTGATATATGAACCATGCATGTAGGGATTTTGAATCTGCGGATTTTAAAAGAAAAAATTTGGAGGTTACAATAGTCAATTTCCAGTATGGTTTAGGACAAGGTGGTAGGGTCTAACGTGTAAAACTTGCAAAACTTAAATCGTAACCAAAATACACTGTCGGAAAGGTGATGAACGTAATACAGATTATACCACACCTCAGTAACGCGATAACTTCTAAACAGAGGTATTTTTTAATGTCGCTTGGTCCTATTGAGAGGAATATTTTTTCTTGCACAATCAGTAAATGCATAGTGCAAAGTTGACAAAATTCTACATTCCGTCAGTTTTTTTTGTGTGTTTCTTCTTTTAAAAACAATTGATTCATTGCAAACATTTTTGAACAAGTAATCCTACATAAGGAGACGAGCGAATCAAAGCTGGAGATGTGGACATCATTTTTGTCTCACCTGAAGCCCTTGTTGGAGACCCTCATTGGGGATGTCATACGCAGAATTTGAATGTTGGTTTACTGGTGATAGATAAATTTCATACGATAGTGACATGATACTTAATCTTTACTTCCTGTTTTACAGCATTTCCAGGTTTAATGATGGTATATAGAATTTATGGTAGCAAATTTTACTTTGCTGCGGTGTGGACGCGAATTTTTTTCTCATGCTTAATGTTCTGTAAGAGATTTTCATGATTTTGAAATTTAAAGCATTATTCTTTGCACTAAACAATATTTTTGGGCATTAAATCTTATCGCTTAACAATTGAATCCACCAATAACACAATCTTTAAGTGAATTTTTCAGGTAGGATATTACTTGCATAAACTGTGGGTAAACTTGCAAGCTTGTATGAATGTGATTAAATAAATTTGAAAAACAACATAATACATGCAGACCAGTCAATAGCTGATTTTACTGCATCGTTATAAAATTTTGTTATTCTTTTGAACAGGAATGGAGATGAAAGGGATGAAGAGGAATCTGTTTTCAGGAAATGGTTTCGTCATAATGGAAAATTTCGGACATTGCATCTATCTGCTTCTATATTAGCATTAAGTGCTACTTGCAAAAAAAGATGAGGAATGGGGTTATGAAAGTCTTGTGTTTAAATTCAAATGGTGTAAATTTTGTTTCAGTATGTCCTGACAAACCGAACATTCGTCTAAAGGTAACATTGCCATTGACATTGCCTCGGCCATGGATTGATTAGTATCTGTCGGTATAATTCAAGTACTAAAAGTTTGCCAAAAATTCTTATATATTGTTAATATATATTACCGATATTGCTAATGTGTATCATTATGTGTACTCAGAACAAAACAAGTAAAAATCTAATAGAAATTCATGTTTCATTCAGAAATATAAGAGATATATCATAAAAGAACTTAAAAGCTGATAGTGTATGGAGAGTAATTGTTGCTACATCAGCATTAGGAATGGGCATAGTTATTAGTTCTTGTCATTCTGAAATTTTGTATGACCCGCCTACAATCATTGTAGATTTGTACAAGAATTAGGTAGAGTAGGTAGGGATAGCCAACCATCATGTGCCATACTTTTATACAATTCTCAGCAAGTTAGACATGCTGACGAGGAAGTTAAACTCTTTTTAGATTTTAAGTATTGTAATCGGAACAATCTTTTATCGATTTATTTAGAAGAAATTATCAGAGTTGATTATTTGTATTCAAACAGTAACTCGTATTTGTTGTGAGGTGAAGTGTGAATGTGGCGGGTGTGGGTAGTGTGAGTCAGAAACCTTATTAGAGGTCAATGAATTTGTCAATGGTGATGATGCTGTAGAAGATAGTGACGCCGACACCGATTTCTATTAGACTGACATATATCATAAATACGGTATTAATTATGAGATGTCAGCTAAAATACAAAGGAAAGAAAGCACATCGTTTCCACCATATCTGGATAGGAGGGCATAATAAATGAGTACGAATAAATTTCGGCTCAAAAACAACGGACTTGGACTGCCATTTACAACGCAAATTTCCACATCACTTTGAAAAGGACCTAAACCCTCTACTTCAAAACTATGTCTACAATCCACTGCAAACATAATCCCGGAACAATGAACTAACAACAATTCGGAATCAATGAACAATCGTTCAAAGCAGTCGGAGTCCTTAAATTGGAAGCCTCACAAAATACAAGAATAATTAACTAAAAACAAGAGGCCCATGGGCCACATCGCTCACCTGAGAATCTTTGACCATTCTTATTTTTACCAGATTTCCTCCTTGTAATACATATTGTGACCCCACCCTACCCCAATGATCATAATTTAAACAATTTGAAATCTACACTACCTCAGGATGCTTCCACATAAGTTTCAGCTTTTCTGGCCCAGTGGTTCATGAGAAGAAGATTTTCAAAGATTTTTCCTATATATTTCTATGTAAAACATTGATTCCCCATTGTGGCACCGCCCTACCCCCGGGGGTCATGATTTGAACAATTTAGAATCTACACTACCCTAGGATGCTTCCACATAAGTTTTAGCTTTTCTGGCCCTGTGGTTCATGAGAAAAAAAAATTCAAAGATTTTTTCTATATATTTCTATGTAAAACATTGATTCCCCATTGTGACCCCGCCCTACCCCCGGGGGTCATGATTTGAACAATTTAAAATCTACACTATCATAGGATGCTTCCACATAAGTTTTAGCTTTTCTTGCCCTGTGGTTCTTGAGAAGAAGATTTTCAAAGAATTTCCCTATACATTTCTATGTAAAACTTTGATTCCCCATTGAGACCCCGCCCTACCCCCGGGGTCATGATTTAAAAAATTTACAATCTACACTACCCCAGGGTGCTTCTACATAAGTTTCAGTTTTTCTGGTCCAGTAGATCTTGAGTAGATTTTTCAAAAATTTTATCTATATATTTCTATGTAAGACTTTGATTCCCCATTGTGCCCCGCGCAATCCCCGGGGGTCATGGTTTGAACAATTTAGAATCTACACTACCCCAGGATGCTTCCACATAAGTTTCAGCTTATTTTGCCCAGTGGTTCTTCAGAAGAAGATTTTTAAAGATTTTACCTATATATTTCTATGTAAAACATTGATTCCCCATTGTGGCCCCGCCCAACCCCCGGGGGTCATGATTTGAACAATTTAGAATCTACATTACCCTAGGATGCTTCCACATAAGTTTCAGCTTTATTGACCCAGTGATTCTTGAGAAGATTTTTTAATGACCCCACCCTATGTTTGTCTTTTCTTGATTATCTCCCCTTGTGAGGGGATTTGGCCCTTCATTTTGACAATTTAAATTTCCCTTCACTCAAGGATGCTTTGTACCAAGTTTGGACAAAATTGGCCCCGTGGTTCTTGAGAAGAAGTCGAAAATGTGAAAATTTTACAGACGGACGGACGGACAAAATGTGATCAGAAAAGCTCACTTGAGCCTTCGGCTCAGGTGAGCTAAAAATTATAACAATAAAAAATTGAACAATAAAATAATGTTTTTTTACCTTTACATGTACCTCCTTCAAGTACACAATTTATATTATTTTATTTACGTTATATAAGGTTTAATATGAAAATTATTACCGTCTTCCTTGGAAGACGGTATTATATAGTTGAAGTTTTTTACAGTCTCCGGACTATGCACTTCCTCTCTTGTGTGATTGGCAGAAATTGCATGATGAGAAAATTTTCAATTATTTCATTGGTTGAAAAGCTGTTCAAGGCAAGGGAGATAACTTTCTGATGATCTAATTTTCGTACGACTTAACAATTTTGCAAGATTCAATCTTAAAAAAATGACAAAACGAACAACAAAATCAGCAGCAATTTAATTCTTAATAACATGATATTTTTTATAGCAATAATTTAAAAGGTCTCTTTAATTTCATTGTAAACAGATTTTATTTTTATTGCTTGCAGGCTTTACAATTTTTTATTATTCTTTTTCCCTTTCTCGTTTGAAGAAGGTAACAGAATCAGCCGAGGTTTTGCCAAAAGCTCTCGGCCAGTCAAGGTTCACGGAGATGACCGAGCGACAACCGTGGAAGGGCTAATGCCAGTAAAAAGCTAATGTAGAAATACAAAATCAAGAAATTAAAAAGAGTTATACGGCCTGATAGGTGTAAATCAGTTTACTATTTCAGGTTGTTGCTAAAGACGGTAAGCTTTTTTGAAAAGCTCTACTTGTTATCTTTTTATTGTCTGACGTCTTGGCGTCAGCCAGTACTAGATTTAACCAGGGCTTATTTATGCAGTCGTTCCATTAATTTATTTAGATAGTTCAATGGTGGAAATTTCGATACATGCATAATCTCCGACGACGCATGCAGCTCGGCCAAGGAGGAAATGCGCTTTTAATGTTTTATTTACTTAACTGGGCACGTATTAAAATATTTTCTCTTAGTTGCCCAGCTCCCATTATAGTAAAAAAAACAACCTCCAATCCAACGATTATATTTTGGACGAAATTAGTTTGCTTCTTCTTGTTTCTTTTCCTACAGACTTCAGAATTCCATCCATTAATTACGTGTTAAGTAGAAAATCATTGTTACAGTACATCAGATGGTTTGAGAAACTATGTTAGCTTTAAGGGGGAATGGTCAACATGTGTAACGCTCTGCCAAGATTGTTATCGCTGTTTTTACGCGCCCATTAGGTGATCAAACAACGATCTTCCCATTGATATAATTTACATGCTTCATTTTATTTTGTTTGTTGAATAAAGAAATCAGTAAGGTCGGCATTACTTGAACAATGCAAGAGCTTAAATTAAATGTTCCTGCTGTGTTATGTAAAATCATAAATGATAGTGGATTTGCCTCAGCACAGTTTTACTTCAATCTGTTACATCTATAATAAAGTGCCACGCCACAGCATGATACGCCCGTCAAAAAATTACAATTACAATGTATCTTAAACAGTTAAAAGTGCAGGAAAATCATGTCAACCTTGATTTTAAGATTTCCATGATTTTTCCACTCCTTAAAATATTTGTTTATCCATCTCCTGTGGTGTAGGCATTAATTATAACAAATATTGCATCATTCATAGATTTCTATTCCTTGCCAAATGCCTATCATATGCATATTAAACAATATCAAATTAGTCTTCACAACTTAATCTATACCTAATTAATTTTGGAAATAAAAGGCTAGCCATCAAATATAAACTGACCAACAGTTCTTCTGTCTAATTGCCGAAGGATACAAATAAGACCATGCTCTGAAGAAATGATAGAGACATGCAGCTAGCCATCCTACATTGAACACATTAATTAATCTTCAACTGGATGCTTGTCTACTCATTACTCCCAAAAGATTATTGGATCTGCACTATCTACCATAAAACATTTTTAAAACATATAAAACATCAATGATTTTTTTTTAGATTTAATGTCAGACAGTTAATTGTTAATATGCAATTCATATGGACATGCAGATTCCACCCCTACCCCCATAAAATTGATTTTTAAGTTCATAATATTATGTAATATCAAAAAAGTTTAATATTATGCAATATCAAATTAGTTTTAATTACTTCTCATCAAATTCATTTTAAAACTTCGGCTAGCCAACAAGAGCTATTTTTAATCCAACAGGCTTACCCATTTGGCCCAATACTCAAGGGATATAGATAGCACCGATGCTCTTACGGCTACTCCTCACGCTAAACACATTAATTTCTCTCTCTACTTTGACATGCAATTTTCTGTTATCAAAATTCTTCTTGACCAGTGCTTGATAATTAGACTCATGGGAGTGGTGGAATTTCTCTTACATACATTATATTTGTTATAGATTGCTGTCAAATATATGCTAAAAAATTAAGTATTTTCTTGATTTAACATTTTTCTAATATGGTTAGTGCAATAGTTTGACATTTTTTGTATGTGTAAATGAACAGAAAAAAGACATTTTTTTAAAAAATTCCACTTAAATTAAAGGTCACAGTGACCTTGAAATAGGTCGCGACACACCTTCTACCTAAGATGCATAAACTGGCCAAGTTTGATGATTCTAAGTCTAATAGTTTTCTAGTTATAGACCGGACAGGATTTTTCCATATTTGGCTATAACTTTTTAATTATAGGTCAGAGCGACCTACTTTTTGTGCGCGACACACCTTCTACCCAAGATGTATCAGCTGACAAAGTTTGATAACTCTAGGCCTTATAGTATTAAAGTTATGAGCCGGACACGAGAAAAGCTAGCAGACGGACGGACGGACAGACGGACACGAAGCCCATAACATAATACGTCCCGTCTTAAGACGGGCGTATAATAACATTAACAGGTTAAAACATAAATCGATTTAATCATGTACAAGTATGAGATGTTATACATCATTTTGTGAGATACTAAGTAAATTTATTCGGATTTTTTTAATTTCCGAACGAAAATGTGTTAAATTTTTTTTTTCTTGGAATCGTATAAAAATTATTGTTTTCGTATTTTAATGCCAAGAAATTCCAAAGCAATGGAGTCAATACAAGTGTAATTGATTTCAGGGGGTGGATCCTAGGTTTCCAGCTTTCATAGTTAAAGAAAAATAAACTTGATACATTCCACCATTTATTTCAATCATTGATATTTGAAAGGATGCTTATTTTTAACGAAGAATTATTTTTGATATGGAAATACATAAAAATTTGAAAGGCAGCTTATTTTAACGAAGAATTAGTAAACTGTAATTAATTTAACTTTCTTTTTCTTTTATTTTACTTTTTTAACAGCATTTGATTTAGAGCCCTCCCCCCCCCCAAAGGGTATGTGTACAAAGGATTCTAAATAATAAGTATTCTACCTATGTTTTAAACCCAGTAAAACTTAAAAGACCCCTCCCTAAAGCTGTTGACATTAATTGCCCCGCGCACATCTTCCCTTTGGAAGCATCACAGATTAACGTTAATTCGGCTTTGATTGAGTTCGCTCTCCGGATAGAATGCATAAGTTTTCTTGTCATGACTATTGTGCTGGTAAAACGATCCATAAATTTTAATGACAATGGTGTAGACCAGTTGTTATAATATGGCATGTCATTATAAAGTGGTTTGAAAATGAACTGAACTTGAGTAAATGAACAAAAAAAATATATAGATTAAAAAATAATTTCTGTTGACATTAGTCTGAACTTCTTTGTTTAAAATAACATTTCATATGGTAATTTTATTTAACATGCTACATGTACAACCCCCCCCCCCCTCTTCCACAGAAAAAAATGATATAAAATAAAACGTAAGTTTTAATGAGAAAAGAAAGATGTTGTTGCAAATAAATTGTATTCAGTAAATTCATCTCCACCATGACTTAAAAGAAATTGAGCTGCCATGGCAATATTGTTCACAATGGTCTTTTAAAGATAGATTACCGAACGAAAGAAATTATGTAACATATATATAATTTTTGATTTATTTCCGCTTTATGAATTTAAGCAAACCACGTCAGACGAGCTTTTTAGGAAAGCTAATACTTGTTTCCATTCGGGTCCATATGATTTCCATTTGGGTAAATCGACGCACCCTACACATCATTCAAAATTGACCTAAACTTCAAACAACCAGAGGTGGTACGGTAATTAATCACCATGAGCAGAAAAAACACCAGAATACACCACGTAAACCTTATTTTAAATAATAATTTTCGGAGTCCTATTAACTCGTACAACAGAAAATTCGTGTTTGCCTAACACTGCATTCATGGCTAATGAGCAGTGAGGTATCTCTGTAGTTCCAATGTTACTACAAAGTGAGATTCAATTTACATAGTAAAATAATGAAATGTGTACAAGAACCGAACAGTATTCGAGCTTAAAAGCCCATTGAAAATTACAAAGAGAAGACTAGGATACACTAACCTCCAATACATAATAAAGGAGATCAGATGCCACGTAGGAGTGAGTATCCCTTGCCTCCACCACAGCCGCTGTCTGGAAGAAATTTAGAGAGGCCCTTTGTTATGGTAAACGATGTGGCATTCCCCTCAGATTACTTTTCAAAGCCATATCCAAGCAGGCAACTGGATATTGGAAAGATTATTCGATTACAGATTACTTAGTATTTAGAGCAAGATGAATCGTGGAAAATGCTTTCGAATTCTGAATACATTAAAGGAGATACGGTATTTTTCATAGGGCTTTCTCTCTTTCCATCAAGATAAGCTTTACAATTTCCTGATGTTGAATTCGTCTTCCAGGAAAGTATTTTCGCCGGATATGTGGGACCTGAACAGTGCAGTAGATAAAGGGGAATGCAGAGTAAATTGTATGAGAAACATCGCACAACAGGGGAATTATAAGTACAACGCTGATGCACAATAGTGCGATTATTGCAATTATTTTAATACAAATGGTCATGTGTAACGGTAATATTTTTAGTGTAAACTAGCCAAATTTCTAACCATCTTTCTTGGGTTTGTTTGGGGTCTCAAGAGTGTCTCTAAGGACTCGAAGCATGTCCAGATCGGCGGTGCTCGTACAACTTGATTTCGACATAACAAAGTAGTGGTAGAAGATACACTGACCTCCAAAACATCGGAAATGGGATCAGATGCCACGGAGGAGTGAGTATCCCCTACCGATCGGTCACATTCCTTGTCACCATCGGGGAATATTAAACGATAAAAATCCGACCGTCGTAAATTCAATGTGAAAATAACGGCCTAACGTAGTATGAAAAAACGTCCATCAACATACCTCCAAGATAAATTGTGTTTGCTGTTGTTGTGGAAGAGGTCATTGTATCGACCTTAGTAGTATATAAATCCTACGAAATGATAACCTTTTAAAAAGAGACTGCTGATATTCTTGTTTCCTCAACTTTTATGTCAGTAGGGAGTCTTGTTTTAGAAACTGTACATAAGAAGAAGCGGATATGTAAAGGCTCAAACCAGATATACAATATGACGACATAGTAAGCTACATGTATATGACGTGAACTTTAGAAAGAACGTTTTTGTTTTAATCTATATTATAGATTGATTTTATGTCATAGAAATGAATTGAAACACAAAAACTTGCTGTTCTCATCTGATACGCGCCAGTCGTTAGCTCTCTGATTTCACCTTCCGTGAGTTTATGAAATGCAATACATGTGTTTGTTTCTTCTGCATCTAACTTCTGCCACTTTATAGACCGCTTATCCAGACCTGAAATATATGTAGCTTGTTAGAATTTAATGAAGCAAGGATAAAAACTGACCCTGAATATATAATGTGATCATTAATTATATCAAAATTAAATTGAAAGAACTATTAAAGAATTTAAAATGCACAATTTTATAATTGTATATACTTTAGTATTTCATTTATAGTAATTATATTATTCAAGAATTATAATCTACATTGCAAATGATGATTAGTTTTACGAACAATTTTCTTGCACAAACGACTTAGTTCATTTGATTGCTTAGCCAATGCGGTCATCTTCGAGGCTATAATAAGATCTTCGAAAACACCTGTGTTAATAGGAGGGCGGTACTTGTTACAAATACTACAAACAATGCGAAGGTAGTCCCCAATATATGGGATTTGAGTGTTTGGTAAAGTCTTCCCGAGATATTTCCAGGTTTTAATCCTTCCATTTACAAACTCGACCACCCACCTTACATAAAATATAAGAAATATCAAACTTCTAATTAAATCAAGGCAGGAAAAACATCTTTTTATATATTATTCTCAAAATATTCTATAATTATAATCTTAAAGTGAGATAAACTTAAAAGTGCATAAAATATACAAGTATATTACAGGAATAAATATAAGTATTTTTAATTTTATGTAAGTATATGCTTAAGTGATTGCCGAGAAGCATTACCTTTATCGCAAGTTTAGAACAGTTTGCCTCCTTCATAGTAAGTTGTTTCTTTCCTTTTTAGAAGAAAAGCAGGCATTTCGACCTTTATTCCCAAATCTGTCAGCATGTCCTCAGAGTCTCTAAACCCCCTGTCCACAACAAAAACATTATCTTCTCTTATCCAAGATTTTATTTCTTTAGTATTTGAGTGGTTTAGAATTGAGGCGTCATTATTTTTTTGATCTGCAAGATAGGGCTCTAAGACTGAAACGATGTACCCTGTTGTCGAAACAATAATCATGAGCTTCAAAAGCGGACGATGATTGTGCATACTGTATGACCTCCTGCTGAATGTATAGTTTCCACATTTCTGTATTTAAATATATGTGCCATCAAGGGCTACTGTATAGCAGGTAAAAACCGCGGTCGGAAAAGATAGTGATTTGTTCAATTTTCAGCAAATCGCGGTCGTTTGAATTCGCGGAAAGGAAAAAATCACACTTTTTTAAAACGATATTTGCAAGCATTTTTCTTTTAGATATATAATGTGCAGACTGATATTTCCTGTCTCTTTCTTACGAAAGTCTGCATATGTATATCGCGCATATCAGACAGACAAGGCAAGTCGATATATTGTGTCGAATTTGAGCCTGATAGAATAATGCTACGCAGATTTAATTTTTATTTTTCCAAAATAACTTTGTCCCAGTTTGATGTTTGTAAGTCTAATAGTTTTCTAGTATTGAGCCAAACAAAACCGCAAAATAAAGAAAGAAAAAACGCCTGCAAAATACATCCAATCATCCAATCATGATGAAAATACCAGGTGCATACCTTCATATGGTGAATAAGTGTACAAATTTTCAGACAAATCCATCCAACAGTTTCTGAGAAACGGTCAAGACAAAATCTTGTCAACAGACAGACGGACGGACAGCTAGACAGACAGACGGATATGTTGATTCCAATATACTGCGGGGGTATAAAGAATTATCATTTTTTAAAATGACTATAGTTGTTAAGAGAGAAAGAAATAATTTTAGCAGGGATAATTAGCAAAGTAAAGCAATAAGGTTACTGAAGTATATCCCAACTAAGTTCATAGAGCTGAGCTTAAAAGCAGCATATTCTTTTATTTACAAGTCAGTGATGGTACTTCTGGTGGAAATTCCCATAAGTTTTGTCCTTTCTTTAAATTGCTTTTCTGAAAAAATCCTGTACATCAGAATTGAAGGAATGTGGTAAATGTTGTCGTTAATCATAAAGGCAGTCAAGACTTTTAAATTCCCTTTGCCTGAGTTTAATTTCCTGGATATTTGTTCTATGTTTTGATCATAGGACATAGAAAATAATTTACAAATGGAAACATTAGAAGAAAAGGTTAAGAATAATTAACAAATTTCAAAAGTCTTGGAGATCCAATTCGATCTGGTGATATCCGAGTACCGCATGACTTTTCAAATGTATCATGTTTTAAATTTTATCTATATGTTGTGTACTTTTAGCTTTGGCAGACATGATATCTTTGTATTGTTCGATTTTCAAACATAAGTGATTTGTATGGTGGCATGTTTATGCCATCCACATAATTTTTGGTCAACATAGTTTATCAGGTCAAGTCAAGATAACTATCTCGCCAAGTCATGATATCTTTCTGTTTTGTCGACAAACACCTACTTTTTATCTTGTCCAGTCAAGATAAGCTATCACATTTTGTTGCAATCGCTATCTAGACATGACGAGATAACTTATCTTGCATCATGAATAAAAATGTTTCATTGACAAAAACTGCCATTTCAGAAATTGCAGTCACGATGTATAATAATGACGTTTTACGGGTATCTCGGTCATTTTCCTTGTCCTAATCTCTTAGAAACGGGAAGTTCTCCTTCACAAGGTAAGATGTTTTACTTTTAATTTACTTTTTTACCTCGAACAAGACCCACGGGATTTGACAATTACATTAATTTGGATTGTATTAATTACAGTAAAATTTGCGCAAAAAACGAACAAACAAACAAACAAACAAAAACTAGTGTACAGATTTTGAAGAAGGGTTGGGGGATTCTGGGTTGGAAGGTTTTTTACTACAAGCTTGAAAAAGCGATGTTAATTTGTTAAAGAAAAACTTAACAATTGTAGTTAAAATGTATTTTTTTATAATTCTTAATGATAATTTTCACTCCGAGGTGGAGAATTTGAACCTGTAAATATATATCATAGCAACAGTCATGATGTGGCCTGTTATATAATATATGAGTTTATTACAAATGATATTCTTGAAATGCCACTTACTAGCTTTAAATACTCGTACAAAGACAAAAATGTTATAGTCCAACGCTTTTGCGAAAGCGAGGGGACATTAAATCTCATGTGTATGTCCGTCCGTCTGTCAGACAGTCTTTTTAAAAGTGTAAAAGCCAGAGTTAGTTTATTAATTAGTCTATGTTATCTTTCATGGAGATAAAAACCAAATCAGAACAATGGGAGAAAATTACATTGGAACTTTGATCCATAATGTACAACTGCATCAGATGGTGACAAGGGATGATCTCATTGCTCTTTACTATCATGCTGGCTATTCTGTGAATGAAATCATTGGATTCCTCGCATGTCATCATAATAGTGCAGTAAGTGAAAGGCAAGTACACAGTATACTAAGAAGGATGAATTTACAGAGACGAAACAATGAGTCATTATTAGAAGACGTTGTTAGAGCAATTATCTTAGAACTAAATGGCACTGGACGTAACATTGGATACAGAAATATGAAAAGACGATTATTGACAAATCATGGTCTCCTTGCCACAGGAGAAACGGTCAGATTAGCTCGTACAGTGCTTGACGCAGAGTGTGTCCTCGCTCGTAGCAGACATGTTATTCGTCGTAGACGTTACATTAGTAAAGGTCCAAATTTTTCAATTCATATTGATGGATGGGACAAACTTAAACCCTATGGAATATCCATTCATGCAGGCATAGACGGATACTCTCGTCGCATTCTGTGGCTAAAAGCATGTAGTTCAAACAAAAAACCAGAATATATAGCACATTTTTATTTCAAATATGTTCGAGACATAAATGGAGTGCCATCTATCATTTATGCAGACAAGGGGACAGAAAACGCAATTGTTAGGGACATACAGTATGCGCTTCGCTGGCACCACAGGGATCTATTCCAAGGATTATCTAGTTTTAAATATGAGTAATCAACAAGGAACACTCGCATAGAAAGATTCTGGAGAAACCTCAGAAGCATGTGCGGACAATTTTGGATGGATGTATTTAAAGGAATGGCAGACCATGGAATCTTGGATACGTCAGACAACATTCATCTTGAGTGCATTAGATTTTGTTTCATGTCTTTAATCAACCAAGAACTTGATAACACTATTCAGCAATGGAATGAACACCTTCTAATACTCTTTGGTGCATCCGTTAAAGAAGTATGGCATTTCCCCATCACTCCCAACACCAGTTTCAAATTTTACATTCATTTTTGAGGAAAGCTAGCAAGCGATTTAGAAGAAAGTAAAGTTATTCGTTTAAATAGACCGCGGTTTCCCTATAGAGTGTGAATTCTTCACCTTTCTATGAGTGAACAACAAACAAGAGAGTTCAAATAGGGTCAAAATGTTATTTGAATACATGCTAAACTTTTGAAAGATAGGTTGTAAACAAGTCTTGTTTGTTACAATATCCATCTTCACTACCAATGTCCGACTCGCTTAAGATCAAATACAATTTGAATAAATGTGAAACTTATGAAAGTATTACCACCCATCTCCGCTGACCAAGTGTTCGATTTGTGATCCTTGTTTACAAACATATCATCAAATAACCTTTACAGTCCACTGTCCATAATTCATCAGGTTATATGAATTACATCAGGAAAAAACTTAAGTTACTTTTTATTAATGATGTACAATAACTTCTCAAGCGATAACGCGTCCTCGGAGACACAATACTGCATAAAACTTAAAAACTTATATGGTACATGTACACATTAGTTCAGTATTTACTATTGAATACAATTTCATCTTTGAAAGATGATTAATTAGAACTTTGAGTGTGTAATGACTAATAAAAATCAAACAAATGATATGATGTTTAAATCTCGAAACTAAATAGAAATGAAATCAAATATAACAAGAGGCCCAGGGGCCACAGCGCTCACCTGAGCACATCAGCTAGGAAAAAAAACACGTATCAGATCAGAACTGAAAGTTAACTTAAGTTGGGGGGACTGAATTTTAACCCCCAAGGGGATCATAATTTGAACAAACTAGAATCTACATTACCTGAGGATGATTCCATATATTACTAATCATGGCTTTGAAGTACTTGAAAAGAAGATTTAAAAAGGTTTCCCTATATATTTCTATGTAAAACTTTGGTCGGCTATTTTGGCCACACCCTTACCCCGGGGTCATGATTTGAACAAACTCGAATCTACACTACCTGAGGATAATTTCAAATGAGTTTCATCTTTCCTGTTTCAATGGTTCTTGAGAAGAAGATTTTTTAAGATTTTTCATATATTTTTCCTATATAAAACTTTGATCAGCCATTTTGGCCCCGCCCTACCCCCGGGGGTCATGACTTGAACAAACTTAAATTAACATTACCTGAGGATGATTCCACATGAGTTTCATCTTTCCTGACCCAGTGGTTTTTGAGAAGAAGATTTTTAAAGAATTTTCCTATATATTCCTATGTAAAACTTTGATCGGCCATTTTGGCCCCGCCCTACACCCGGGGGTCATGACTTGAACAAACTTAAATCATCATTACCTGAGGATGATTCCACATGATTTATATCTTTCCTGGCCCAGTGGTTCTTGAGAAGAAGATTTTTAAAGATTTTCCCTATATATTCCTATGTAAAACTTTGATCGGCCATTTTGGCCCCGCCCTACCCCCGGGGGTCATGACTTGAACAAACTTGAATCTACACTACCTGAGGATGATTCCACGTGAGTTTCATCTTTCCTGGCCCAGTGGTTCTTGAGAAGAAGATTTTTAAAAAATGCCAATAATTTTTCTCTAATTCATGATTATCTCCCCTTTGAAAAGGGCGTGGCCCTTCATTTGAACAAACTTGAATCCCCTTTACCCAAGGATACTTTGTACCAAGTTTGGTTGAAATTGGCCCAGTGGTTTTTGAGAAGAAGATGAAAATGTGAAAAGTTTACAACGACGATAACGACGACGACGACGACAACGACGACAACAGACAACGGACAAATTGTGATCAGAAAAGCTCACTTGAGCCTTTGGCTCAGGTGAGCTAAAAAGTATATATCTTTAAATTCTTTTGAACAATAAATATCTAACTCGAAATTCATAATTCTTCCGTTGTGTCTATTTGTTATTTCTAAAATAAATTACTATAGATCTACTGAACAAAAAATCTTATTGGACTGAATAGTGAAGAAAATTTTTTTAAAAAATAATGTGAATTTCTAAAGACTGACCTTTAATATCAATCTAACGTTTTCAGAATAAGGGAGGTATTTAGTTTATAAACTCATCGAGATCGGCATTACCAAAATTAAAACATCTAAAAGCGATGGAGGCGAGTACTCGGATTGGGATTGCGGTGTTACTCATTTTATGTGTGTTCAGGACTGGTAGTGCGATGGATACTTTCAATTTTTTCAAAATTTGTGACATTAGTGTGTGCAGTTGGAGGGGGGGGGGGGGAAATTAACGTTTAATTATTTTGATGCCGATGGCATGCTGGATTTGACATGCACCCATGTGGATGTTGTTTATGTAGAAAACACACCACTGATGTGTAAAGATGCAAACCTAGTCTTCCTGACCCAGAGAACGCTCACTGCTTACATGAATGGCGATATGTGTGTTAGTATTTTAGTATGACTTCATCAAATGAGTATTTAATTACAAAAATGTCTATGTATTAGGAGCTTAGAAATATGATTGATCTGATTATAATAATTGTTTACGTCGTACTATTCAGAATAAATGTGTCTATATCACAAGTCAATACATGTTTAACATTGATTTTTAAATTTTTGCAGCATGTCTCCTCGTCTAGGAGCAGCCATCCCACCGATAATCCCACATCCAGTACCAGAAGTGACAAACATCCCACGCAAGCTACCAATAGCAGGATTAATGATGAATTCAGCAAGGTGATTTAACATTATATTCTTGTATTTGATATTTAAACCAATAAAAAAATAATATTGACTTGATAACAAACTGTTTGATTATGGTATGCTAACACCTCTCCCTTCAAAAGTAATAAATAAATAATAAATTTCAAGATTCTAGAGGAGGTAAGAAGTGACACACACAATTCAATCAGTTAGTTAACAGTAGACTGAAAATATCCCTTTGTAAGAAGGTGTATCATTTGTAGATTATGGGACTTGACAATGGTGAGGGAGACATACATAATGGCAATAGTGAGGGAGATCTCGACATACATAATGGGGAGATGGGTACTTTCACAACCATAGTGTTAAGTAAGTATTATTCATGACAAGAAAAACATATCAAGTGCTTATTGTATAAATTAAAATGAAAATAATACATTATTTATTATTTCAGTAGCTTCATCTTGGTAAGAAAATATACACTTGTCATGTAACTTCACTGGCATGTCATGATGTCTTGTTGTAGCGACTTAATATGCCTATGCTTAGCTATGTAGTGGCTTTTGCTCACCTTCTTTAGAAAAGAAGTCTTGCTACTTACTCATCATCTGCTAATGTGGGTTGTTTCAAGGACTACTTTAAAAAAGAGATATTGAAACCAAAGAAAATGATCTTGAGGATGATGGCACTGAATACCTATGATGATATATTAAAATCTTAATTTTGTAGGTTTTCTTGGACTACTTATATATATAGGAAATTCAGTTATTGACATAAAGAAGAAGTTGCTGGAAATCATAACAATTTTGAAAAAAATGTATGCAATTGTTAAAAGGTTTTTGTAAAATAATTTTAAATAATAATGTGAATTTCTAAATTTTTCTAAAGACTAACAGTGCAGCATATTCAGGAAGATAATTCTGCAAGCACGAGTAGATATCCACAAAGAGTTAGAAAACAGACCGTTTTCTACGGTGACCCTGTTAAATTTTGAAATATGAAACATGTCACTCATAATATACAATGCAGCTGTATACAGTATCAAGTTTGAAGCTTTAAAATAATATGAAAAAGCATTTTTTTGATTTTACAATATTTCACACAGTTTGTCAATCTAGAGCATAAGTAGAGACATCATGCCAAGTTTCATGAAAATTCAACAATTAATTAAGATTTTACAGCATTTACAGTTCTATGTGTAATATCCTTAAAAAATGCTCCAATCTAGCCAAAACTGCACCCAAGTTTTAAGTCAAATTTTAGCCTATTAACACATTTATACCATTCTTAATCAACTTCATAACTTTAAATACATATAGTCAAATCATAATCAAGCACTTAATTGGGTCAATTTCA